>NC_061845.1:9031989-9069489 GCF_019202785.1 Penaeus chinensis
GGATGCCTTAAATATATTAACAGGGTTAGTTGGTGAGCTTCAGCAGCCTCTATGCCCACTATCCAGTACAGAGTATTCGTCTGCAGAGCCACTGCGCTCTTCCAGTGGCGGCCACATACTTGTTGACGAACCGCAGCCTATCTCACAGCCTCCCGACATCCTGGAAAAGATCCCTTCAAAAAGAAAACGAGGTAGGCTTTGCTTCTAGTACTGAAATAATAGTAACATGAACTTGCACACATACACGTGATTGAATATTATATGCCGGATTGTAATAACAGCTTTTGCTTCCTCAGTTCGAGGTCCCAAAAACTGGGAGTTCTTGATCCGGCTACTGGCAGACAAGCGAACGAACCCGTCTTTGATTCGCTGGGAAGATGAGTCTACGGCGACCTTCCGTCTGGTTCAGCCTGAGAAAATCGCGCAGATGTGGTCCACACGAACGCCAGATTCTCCTCCTGTAATTTATAACAGTTTTGCTAGGGGTCTCAGGTAAGTTATCGGATAAACCCTGATTCGCCCTTTTTATAAGACCACAGATAGAGAGTGTACATAAAATAAACCCTACACATGTACAAGTTTACAAGCCAAGCTAAGCTTCGCAACATTATCTAAAATAATTTCCTCTCTGACAGGTACCACTATAGCAGAGGCGCCTTACAACCAGTGTCAGAAAAGCAGCTGGTGTACCGATGTGGGCCCAAGGCTCTCCAGTACCTGATCGACCTGCGCAAGGGTTCTTCCTGAGGAGATGTTTGGAATGAGTAAGACGAGAAAAGGCAATGAGTAAGCCTTGGTGTGGATTAAGTGCCAAATCAAAAAGAGACAGTGTGAAACGTGTTCTAGAGATTGAAGTGAAGGCAGAGGAAAGGCAAGGCAGGAAGTGTTACAAACAATGAACAAAACACAAAAGAAAGTTATTTTTTACAGTTCGTCCCCAGATCAACATCTGTGTTACGAATAGATGTCATTGACATATCATGTGCTACTATGCCAAAGATTAGTTACGAGATGTGGTAGCTATATATAATTTTGTTATATTGCATATCGGTATTATTTTAAATAAATTATTGAAATAATTAACGAGATATATTTTACCTGTGTGTCAATGTTGCATCCCGAAGAGCCGGTCTCACAGTTTCAGATCCTTTTATTCTGGCCTCGTGAAATAAGTATGTATTGTTACTTTCCCTTCATTCAGCACTATTTATTGAGCATTATACCATACTCTATATTTTTTATATATGTTACATTTGAAAACACGGAAATACAATAGATACCCGAGTTGCTGTTACTTCATAAACGCCGCGCATGATCCGTATGGAAGCCTTAGAAATCAGGCCTTAAACTTGGTTTAAAATTTAAGTTAATACCAAATGAATACTGAAGAACATCTCTACCTGGGAAACAGTTTAAATATATAGTGTTCGGATTTCTTAATCGGCATTTGGATCAGTATTTGGAAAATTGTAGGCCCTCACGAGCAGATGACAAAGAATCTCATTACGTGTGTGTGTGTGTGTGTGTGTGTGTGTGTGTGTGTGTGTGTGTGTGTGTGTGTGTGTGTGTGTAATGATAATAATAACAATAATCGGTTTATTGATTTTCCTTTTATTGACCAGTGTCAGACGGAGATGCCCTCATCATTTTAACAAAACCACTTGATTCTTAAAGTAATCCGTTCCCTAAGGACGAGGATTACAGGTGAACCTCTTTCTTTACAATCTTTTTTATTCTTAAATGTACTTTTTGGCAGCATCAGTGGTGCTTTGTTTTATCCATTCACAATGGAGTCAAGAACACACATAAACAGACCCTATTTCTAAGACATATGTACCTGGGCATGGGACAATAAGTCTCACAGGGGAAATCAGTGGGCCCCCCACTCATTCTTTCGGCTCTAAGCCGCCATCCGCCACTTGGGTGGACGATTTTGGGCTTCCCCTCGACAGAAAGCCTTGCAAGATACCCATATACTATTAATTACAAGAATCTACAATTATTTTTCTTATGAATCTGCCAACCCAACAATATTCTGACTGCCTCTTAAGACACTAAATATATAAAGTTACTTTCAAGTTTTACCATCAGTAATCAATTGCATATTATGCTAAAACATATATTTACCTTAAATGAAATTCAATATAGTCTTCACAAAGTACATTAATATCATTTTTTTTTTTTTTTTTTAAAGGAGAAAACGCCTCTATCTTCAGAACTATGTTTGAATACCATATACGTATCTAATTGTCCTAGATATAGCATTAGATATATTGGGATCAACTTCACTTTGGCTCATTCAAACTTATGGGTAAATCGGTAAGAAGTAGGCCCCCTCTTTCTCTGCTACTCCACCGGCCTGTATGTACACTCAGAAAACCACCTCTTGGATTATATCAAAATATACCCACCTTCTAATCTTAGAATCTCTGTACATACATGAGACCCGAGCTGAACAACCACACAACCATTGAATTGTTTACTGTGTAATCATGTAACCATAATAAGCATTTTTTTTTTTCCATCATAAGTGTGTTGTAAAGGGTTTATATGTTTCCTTTTTTTATTATGAGCCACTAGTGGAAAATCAAAAGAAATTATAGCTAGATAATTTGTCTGCTTGGCCCTACCTACCTTTCAATGTATCTATCTATATATTTATCTATGTCTATGTATATATCTGTTTATCTGTCTGCATATATATCTGTCCATCTATACCTATCCATATCTGACTCTCTTTCTCTCTCTCTTTCTCTTTCTCTTTCTCTTTCTCTTTCTCTTTCTCTTTCTCTTTCTCTTTCTCTTTCTCTTTCTCTTTCTCTTTCTCTTTCTCTTTCTCTTTCTCTTTCTCTTTCTCTCTATCTCTCTCTCTCTCTCTCTCTCTCTCTCTCTCTCTCTCTCTCTCTCTCTTTCTCTTTAGCTCTCTCTCTAACTGAGTAGTTATTCTTAAAAACATATAATATTGTCTGAAGAGACAAAACAAAAAATATATTCTGGTCGGACTCCTGAACGTTTCAGATGTAAATTCCACTTTCCAAAATACTTAATTCTGACTCAACATTGTCCAATGTGACCGGATTTCCCCGAGGAAAAGTTATGGTTAACAAAAAAAAGAAAGAAAAGCAATGGTTAATAAAAGAGGAAAGTAATGATTAACAAAGGAAGGTTGTTCGTGTCACAAATGCTTGCAAACACACGTGCTAAAAGTCACATCTGTTTAAGTAAAGTTTTAGGAGAAACCCTATTAATGCCACGTCAGTATTAAAGTTACACCTGTAAAAACTAATACTCCTTGAGGGATTAAAGTCACACCTGTTAAAAAAAAAAAAAAAAAAAAAAAAAAAAAAAAAAAAAAAACACCTCAGTGTTACCCATGAATTAATACACATTAGCTCATTCACATCTGCTTAGACATATGCCCTCTTTAATTCACGTCTGCTTAATGAAACACCTGTTTAAATTTACACTTGTTCAAAGAAATATATGCTTACGTTCATACCCCTTCAAAGAAAATCATATATGTTCAAAGAAGCGCCTTCTTTAATTCACACTTGTTCAAAGAAACGCCTTAAACTCACACCTGTACAGAGAAACAGCTGCTTAAAATCATATATACTAAAAGAAATGCCTGTAAAGAAACACCTGCATAAATCCACACTTGTTCAAAGAAATACCTGCTTAACCCATTCGCCCCATGTGGCAAGAATACATACCATGCCCACTGTAATACACGTTTATTTGTTGTTTTTACACATAGATGGCTCTATAAGTTCTTAATCACCAAAGAGCCAGTTATCAGAACTACCTATCTCACCTGTTTACCCTTTTCCTTCACTTTAGGAAAGGGTCTTTTGTATCATTTCATTGTCTAATATATGTTAATGACAATTTAATAATCATAACATCAATAACAATAATAACAGTATCTTTCTTTCTTTTTTTGTTGTATTTCTTGGCTATCAACCCTTGGAAAAGTGATTACTTTATGAATTATTTATTTATCATCTGATAACAGATTTGATGTTGTAAATTGTATGATTTTAATTCGAAAATAATTTGTGATGTTTCTTCTATTATTGTTGTATTTGTGGCAGGATATTAAGAGAAGGGCTATTGTTAGTTGATTTGTGCAATGGGGACACTGTGGTGGATATCTTCTTTCTATATATGATGTGAGATGTGGGATATTGGTGGCGTTTGTTCTCAGGCGCGTCAACACCACCTCTTCTCTTCTATTTCTTCTGTAGGCTGTGTCCTATGTTTCTATTACTGTTTTGATCTTGTTGTTTATTTGTAGGTTGGTCCCCTCACTTTGCCACAGGAGATGTATTTTTGCTTTTATAAGAGACACAAAACGCCTGAGATCTGTACGGACTATGGTAGTGTCCAGATCGCCAGTTGACCCGGCTAATTTGTCAGCCTGTTCATTGCCATGGGTACCAGAATGGCCTGGTGTCCATATTAGCTGGACACCATGTAACTTACGAATGATATTACCCAGCAGATCATTTTTAGTGGTTTCTAATGATTTAATAGCTGTAAATGAACTTAATGAATCTGAATAATAACTATTCTATTGGGGGTCGCCGATAGTGCAAAATCGATAGCTTTATTAATATAAAAAAGTTCAGCAAGAAAGATCGATGTATGATTCGACGATCTGAACTTTAGTTCCCATTCAGTCGACTATACACCCGCACCACCACACTCATCTGTCTTGGAGCCGTCGGTATATATATGAAAAAAGGGAGATGTTTAATAAGGATCTCTCTGAACCTCTGGCGTACCTCCACCTCGGCGCCATGGCCTTGGCTGATGGAAGCCAGGTTTCCATGATAGAAAAGTTGGGGGTTTCCCATGGCACTACATTTGAATGAACCCAGGTATCGATGGTAGAGAAATCTATACCGACTTTCTTGACGAGGTCGTGGAGTAGTGTGGTAAAGGGGCCATTAGGGTGGCTCGGGTCTCGAGCCACCTTTGCGGCATAGGTCAGAGCTAACTGGCCGCGTCTGAGTCGGAGGGAAGGTACTCCTGTCTCCACCTCAAGACGCTTGATTCGAGTGCACTTTAGGGCTCCAACACACACATGCAAACAAGCATTTTGCAGAGCATCCAAACTTTTCAAACTTGTTTTCGATGCCAAGCCATACACGATTGACCCATAATCTACTTTAGACCTAATCAGGGCTTCATATATCATTAGTAAAGACTTTCTATCAGCTCCCCATTTATTACCAGAAATGCACTTTAATAAATTTAGTGCTCTTTGACATTTATTCTTTAACTGACCAATGTGGTCTTTCCAATTGAGTCTACTATCAAAGAGTAGACCAAGAAATTTTGCAGAATTTTGAATAGGTTTTGGGTGGTTGTCTAGAGTTAGCCCGATATTCGGCTTCCTCCTATGTGAAAAAAAATACCCCAATACTCTTTCTTGTGGAAAACTTAAAACCCCACTGGAGGCCCCAGTTATGAATCACATCCAGTGCCACTTGGATGCGATTTGCCGAGAATTCTGCATTATTGCTGAAATGCCATAATGCACAATCACCAGCGTACAGTGAGTATTTAAGATTTCGAGGAGGAGCTGGTACGATGTCATTGATCATGCATAAAAATAATGTTGATGACAAGACACTTCCTTGTGGGACCCCGTTTGATTGTACAAAAATGTACGAAAAAGTGACATTGTCAGAAAACATTTTGACAGCAAAAGTTCTGTCAGATATGACATTTTTAATCAAATAAGTGTCCAGGTAATCCAAATGAATAAAGTTTTCTGAGTAGGCCATATCGCCAAGTCATATGGAAGGCTCACATGCCGGAAGGAAGCACACATGTCAAAGTCACGGGACAACTGATGAATTTCTCATTCATTTGAGATTTGCGAAGGATAAGTCCGATATGCGAAGCCGAGCTTCGCTCGGGCTATGCCAATGAGGGGAGCCCGGCCTGTGTCGACTAATGCCGACTCGCTAACGTGGTTCTCGCGCCTGGGCGGGGCGAGAACCGCCGACCCCTCGGATGAGAGGCCGGCACGTTACCACTGTACTAGCCCGGAGGCTAAATTTCCGAAGTTCTAGCCATTTTAAAGCGTCACGCCGATGTAAAACACTATTTCTGAAGATATAACATCTTTGGTATTTCTTGCAAGTGATCACGGGTTCTCTGAATATCATTAGAAATATTGGTTTACCTGTAAATGTGATTGTTACTATTTGCTAAAATGTAGAATGAGTCATTGTCAAATAGCTCATTTTTTATTTATGTATCTGTAGCACAGAAACATACCGTCACACATAGATTCAGATATTTGTGTATATACAAACAGATACATTCATATATACATGTTTACCTATTAATTTATCTAATATTTGCTTGGTATCAAAGTAGCATAATCGACATCTAGGAACCATCAACAAACCATACTGTCAGCAGGCCGCTTGTCACTTTGGTGATAGTTTCTAGTAGGGAGTAGGACTTGAGGAGAAATCCAGGCCTCGAGTCCCCAAAGCAGCTCATTTTAGCAACTCCTGTAATTACATCAATAATGAGGAGAGGAGGGACCTACTGCATTGGCAACAGATTTTCTTCCATATCAGATTGGTTACTGTCTGTCTATTCTTAACGAAAACAAGAAGTAATGACGATAGAAAATTCCTTTTCATTGCTTGCAACACAGTGATTGGACCTTAGAAGCACGACCTAACGCATTGTTTCTTGTCCCGCAACTGGAACCACCTCGAAAGTTAGCTTCTCACTGAGGTAAAACAGCCTTTGGGTGGCTGTTTCAGAGGAATGAAAGGAACCACCTGGCAAAAGTGCAAGACCTCCCTTCACTTTGAAAAGGCACAGGTCCTCTCCTTCCTTACTGAGGTGAAACAACCTTTGGGTGGTTGCTTCAGAGGGATGAAAGGAACCGCCTGGTAAAAGTGCAAGAGCTACCTGAGGTGAAACAGCCTTTGGGAGGCTGTTTCAGAGGGAAGAGGGATTCACTTTGAAAAGGTACAGGTCCTCTCCTCCCTCGCTGAGGTGAAACAACCTTTGGGTGGTTGTTTCAGAGGAATGAAAGTAGCCTCCTGGGAAAAGTGCAAGAGCTCCCTCCCTCACTGAGGTGAAGCAACCTTTGGGTGGCTGCTTTAGAGGGATGAGCAAAAGGGTTCCAAACAATGATGTCTTGTAGGTGGAAGGGCACTCACAATGGTCTGTGAACGCCGTCACAATGGCTATTGGCTGCATATATCCTCTCATCACCCCTGTAGCTGTTAGACACTGGCTCTAACATTCAGCTTCCCCTTGTTGGACTCCGTGGTGGGTGGGGGCATGAGAGGAAATTATACGGAAAAATTAAACAAACACCCCCCACAGACAGAATACGGAAAAATTAAACAAACACCCCCCTCAAACAGAACCCAAAGTTGACGAACCTCGCAAGGCTCAGACCACGGCAGTCACAACAAAGCCATGTGTGCATCCTGGTGTCAAAAGAAAACCGCACGCACAGGATGACACTGTCACGCCTGCTGCCAAGGTGGACAAGACAGAATCCAATAGATCTGTCCACCGAATTGTAAAACAGATTGACTCTGCTAGCCCCTCCAGGCCAACAGGCCAGCCAGGGAGCCCCTGAGCTCTCAGACGGCCTCCCCGACTGAGATGGGAGAGCAGGCTGAACCAATCGAATCAGCTGCTGCCCCCACAAGCAAGCCCGAAAGCCGAAAGGGCGGGCCGAAGCGTCCGAAGCCGGAGACCGACTCTGATGGAGAGTCTGGACCACCTAAACGCTTCCCCCAGTTCAAAGTCCCAGCTAAACCCGAATCCGACGATGTCTCTGATGTAACTATCACCGAGTAACATCATGACACACAACCTAAGCTTCCTACAGTGGAACATCAATGGCTTTTCCACAAGGAACATTGACATTGTCATGCTTCAGAAGACATTAACAGTGGACACTGTTCGCTTCTCAGGGTATCCTGTCTTCATGCTGCCAAAAACACCTGGCAAGAGAGGCTTGATCACCCATGTCAGAGCAAAAATCCCCTGCTCCACAATAGCCGATGCATCGCACTGTGAATACGTTGTTGAATCTTTTGCCGTCGAGATTCACCTGGCTGGGGGGGGCCTCTCAAACTGTACAACGTGTACAGCCGGCCAGGCTGTAGAAGCTTAGATATCAGCCAGGTCTATGCCTCTGCTGCACACGACCGAGTGATCATAGGGGGAGACTTCAATGCACACCATCCCCATCCTGGCTTCCTGCTGATCGCTTTCCTCAATACCCAAGAGCCAACGCATGTCAGAGGAGGGGTCCTAGACCTCACCTTGGCCACTGCGACTCTGGTGGAGAGGATTAGCTGGTGTGTCGATGAGACCGTCACAAGTGACCATTACAGCACTGTAACTACCTTCATGCTGGCCCAGCCCAAATGCCACGACCGAATTCAGGATGGAAAACAGACAAGGCCAACTGACAGGTGTTTCAGAATGCCTTGGCCCACTGTCTGAGATGCAATGAACCCCCACAAAGCGAAAATGTGCTTGAAGCCAGACTTCTAAACGCCATTAATGAAGTAGCCTTGTAGTGAATCGCCAGCCAAGTGGCGGAGGAACCGGAGCAAAGAACGAGTCTCCCCTCTGAAAACCCAAAATGCGAGGCCGCCCATGCCCGTGGATGACCCGTGTCCGGGAAGCTAGTGATGGGAAAAGATTTGTATTTTTTATTCTCGTTTTCTCTAAACCTAAACCGCACAGAAGAGCACATTCTGCCTCATGGAGTATCATATAATAATCTTTTTATCGTTTTTATTAAAGTTTTGATAACTCTTTTTACATATTTTACGATTGCATTTAAATCAAATAGTCTTTTTTAAAGGGAAAGGGCATTTTATTAAGAGGGGAAGACACCGCCATCTCTTGACAGCTAAGCGACCCTCATTTTTTATTCATGTTTGCTGGGAGGGTTATATATACCCGACTGGCCAGGTCAAAGGGGGGCACTCGTGGTCGAAACTCTGATGAGCGAACACCTTGTTTAAACGCAGCAACAATAAGTAATAAGTCTTGCGCCACTTGAGCTACCCTGGAGCCCGGGGCCTCTCGTCTCGCCTGACATTATTGTTTCTGAGTTCTTAAAGTAACTAAAATAAAGTAAAATCCTGTAATTGCAGAACATTTGTGCTTTGCCAGCACCTTCAGTGCTCTTGCTTTGCAGGTGACACGAGGCTACAGTAGTAGTAGTCAGCACCCCACCCCAGACCCGCAGCTCTCTTCTACACCAGGGTAGCCCTTGTGGCTTTGACCCCTGGGTAGGGAGGCCCAGTAGTCTGGGGCGTCATTTGGGCGCACTTTTTCTTTGGTCCTGAAATCTTTTCCTTTATAATGTGACTTTCCTGAGCCTACCGGAGTTCCTCGGAACTCCCGTATTCGCTTGGGGGGTGGGCATTGAATTACCGTCCTTCGCCTAGGCAAGTTCGGCAGTAAGGAAGTGTCCCACACATAACTCGATCCCTCTGTGGTACTGGAGAACGCAACCAGGCTTCCACTGAGGGGGTAGAGGACGAAATACTGATCTACTCTCTTAGCTATTGCAGTTAGGTTGATAACAACAGTTAAGAGGTTTTTGTCCCTTCAGGACTACGACTTTGAGCAGAGGGGTCGGACCTGGTCCGATACCCAGAATGAATGACTCCCCGGCTACCCCTTCTCCTCCTAAAGGAGGAGGGGTGACTAAAGACCCTTCTACGACTAATCTGATGACGAACAATGGTACCCCCACTAATGACAAGACGAGACGACCACTTTTCACAATCCCCACCCAGAATGCAAGGTTCGCGAATGTAAAATGCGTGAACGAAAATCAGTCGCTTATGAACGTAAACCCCTTTATCATCAAAAAGGTCCTTGATGGTCAAGTGGACGGCGATTTTGATTTTGTCAAAAAATTGCGAGATGGAAGCCTCCTTGTAAAAGTACAATACAACTCCCAGATTAAGGATTTACTTAAGCTGACGCAAATTCATGATCTTCGAGTTAAAGTAACTATTCCTATTGGCCCAAATACCTGTAAGGGAGTAATCTTTCACAGGGATTTGAGGACGATGGAAGAAAGTGAAATTCTTGAGAGCATGAAGGACCAAGACGTAGTGGAAGTTCATTGTATGACCAAGAAGGACGGAAATGTACGAACGAAAACTGTTTTTTGACCTTTGCTTTGAATAAAATCCCAGAATATGTCAATGTCGGTTATGAACGTGTTCAAGTAAGACCTTATGTCCAAAAGCCAATGCATTGTAATAGATGCCAAAAATTCGGACACACCTCATTAAGATGTATTGACAAAGATTCATCAAAATTTGTTTGCCGTAAATGTGCTGAAGCCCATGACACCATCACATGTACTAGCAAAATTTCTAAATGTGCTAACTGTGAAGGTCCCCATCATTCAGGATCTGCCGAGTGCAGCATCCTGAAGAAGGAGACTGAAACATTGGCATATATGAGAAAGCAGTTAGTTATACTGAAGCTAAGAGGAAAGTGGAAAGTTTGACACACAAACCTGATACTTCCTATGCTTCCTATGCTACGTCCGGGCTACTCCTGTGAGGACTTCGTCTGACTCGCGATCGGTTTCTCGAGAGAGAAGCAGGTCGCAGTCTGTCGGTCGTCTCCCTCGCCAGGAGGTGCAGGACATGGAGGCTTCTGTCTCCAAACCATCCCGTGAGAGGTCCCCGGGAAGCGAGGGAGAAGAGGCGCCTCCCTCCCATAAAAAGAAAATAAAAACTGGTGGACAAGGCACTTCCAAACCCCATAAAACGTAATCATCGCGTCAACTTTTATACAATGGAACTGTCGAAGTATTAGATCTAAAGTAAACGACCTTAAATTATTAGCCTCGTCCTATGCTCCCGATATTATAGTTCTCCAAGAAACTCATTTGACAAACCTCGTCTCTGACGAGGTCGTATCGCTCAGGAACTACCATTTATGTCGGAAGGATCGTGAGGGTAGGGGTGGAGGCGGAGTCGCCATGTACATCCACCAAAGCCTCCCTTTTACAGAAGTGACTATTGATTCTACTTTGGAGTTTGTCGCATGCAAAGTAAAAATTAATGGCACGTATCTGGCTATATGTTCAGTTTACTGTCCGCCTGATAAAGTGATAATCTATGATGAGCTTTTTGCTCTTCAGGAACGTCTGCCACAAAATAAAGTAATTTTAGGTGATTTTAATGCTCATCATACGTTATGGGGTTCCATACGGGTGGATGGTAGAGGTGAGCAAGTAGTTAAGTTGATTAACGAGTCTGAATTAGTCCTTCTGAATGATGGTAGTCCCACGCGGGTAGACGATAATACCGGGAATTTGAGCTTTATAGATATATCACTGGTCTCTTCATCAATAGCAGCCAAGTGCCTGTGGCACACCATTGACGACTCGTTGGGAAGCGATCATCTTCCTATTTTGATTAAATATTCATACGACACAGTGAGAACGCCTTCAGCGCCTAAATTTAACGTAAAAAGAGCAGACTGGGTCGCCTTCACAAGGAGCGTCAAGCTCGAACTTGTAGGAGAAACCATTGATGATAAAGTAAACAATATTCAGAATTCGATTTTAGAAGCAGCTTTGCTATCTATTCCTAAAACTTCGACAGATAGCGTTAAGCATAGAGTTCCATGGTGGACACCAGATTGCCGCAGGGCGCTGTGCCGACGCAATAAGGCCTACAGGCTTTTCCAAAATAACATCACAAATGAGAACTTTTGCAATTATAAACAAGCAAGAGCTAGGGCTCGTAGAGAAATTAGACAACCAAAAAGAGACTCCTGGCGGAGCTTTGTCTCTACTATTAACAGCAACACAAAAACCTCAGAGGTTTGGTCCACTATCAATAAAATCAATAAGAAAAAAACATCTTTTAAAATAAATAACATCATTGAAGAGGGAAATAACATCGATTCCCCTAGAGACATTGCTAATGCACTCGCCAGGCAGTTCTCTCATACAAGCAGCTCAGCAAACTATCATCACGCATTCCTGCCCATCAAGGAAGCGGCTGAGCTGCAACCAATTCACTTTGCCACAGGAGATGATTACAACCAAGATCTTACAATGAATGAGCTTGTCCGAGCCCTAGAAGCCTGTAGAGGAACATCCCAAGGCCCCGATGAGATTCGATATGAGATGATAAAGCATCTTAATCATGATGACATGATTAAGTTGCTAGAAGTGTACAATGAAATTTGGAAAAGCCACACTTTTCCAAACTCATGGCACTTTGCCCACATCATTCCCATATTGAAAGGAGGGGGTAATCCCAGATTTGCCATCTCCTACCGCCCAATTGCGTTGACAAGTTGCTTATGCAAGGTCATGGAACGAATTGTTAACAGTAGGCTATTGCATTTTTTAAATTCCAGTAATTTACTAGTTGACGAGCAGTGCGGTTTCCGAAAGGGACGCCAAACTCTCGATCAACTAGTAAAGCTGGACAGTCATATTCAAGAGGCAATTGCCAAAAAAGATTTTTTGATTTCAGTATTTTTAGATATAGAAAAAGCCTACGACATGACATGGCGATATGGCCTACTCAGAAAACTTTATGCTTTCGGATTATGTGGAAACTTGCCTTGTTTTATTCAAAATTTCATTTCTGACAGAACGTTTTCTGTCAAACTGTTTTGTGACAATGTCACTTTTTCGGACATTTTTGTCCAGGCAAACGGGGTCCCACAAGGAAGTGTCTTGTCACCTACATTATTTCTATGTATGATTAATGACATCTTACCAGCTCCTCCTCGAAATCTTAAATACTCACTGTACGCTGGTGATTGTGCATTATGGCATTCCAGCAATAATGCAGAATTCTCAGCAAATCGCATCCAAATGGCACTGGATATGATTCATAACTGGGGCCTCCAGTGGGGTTTTAAGTTTTCCATTAGAAAGAGTATTGGGGTAATTTTTTCACGTAAGAGGAAGCCGAACATCAGGCTAACTCTAGACAACCACCCAATACCTATTCAAAATTCTGCAAGATTTCTTGGGCTACTTTTTGATAGTAGACTCAATTGGAAAGACCACATTGGTCAGTTAAAAAAATAAATGTCAAAGAGCACTAAATTTATTAAAGTGCATTTCTGGTAATAAATGGGGAGCTGATAGACAGTCTTTGCTAATGGTAAATAAAGCCCTGATTAGGTCTAAAGTAGATTATGGGTCAATCGTGTATGGTTCGGCATCGAAAACAAGTATGAAAGGTTTGGATGCTGTGCAGAATGCTTGTTTGCGTGTGTGTCTTGGAGCCCTAAAATGTACTCGGATCGAGCGTCTTGAGGTGGAGTCAGGAGTACCTCCCCTCCGACTCAGACGCGGCCAGTTAGCACTGACCTATGCCGCAAAGGTTGCTCGAGACCCGAGCCACCCTAATGGCAATGGAGGCACTAGGCCCTTTGCCACGAGACTCCACGACCTCTTCGAGAAAGTCGGTATAGATCTCTCTACCATCGATACCCTGGTTAAGTCAAATATAGCGCCATGGGAAACCCCCAATTTTTCTATCATGGAAGCCTGGCTTCCATCAGCCAAGGCCATGGCGCCGGAGGGTGAGGTACGCCAGAGGTTCAGAGAGATCCTTATTAAACATCTATCCTTTTTTCATATATATACCGACGGCTCCAAGACAGATGAGTGTGTAGGTGCGGGTGTATGGTCGACTGAATGTGACCTAAAGTTTAGATTGCCGAATCATACATCGATTTTTCTTGCTGAACTTTTTGCCGTTGATAAAGCTATTGACTTTGCACTATCGACGACCCACGATAGAATAGTTATTTTTTCCGATTCATTAAGTTCACTTAAAGCTATTAAATCCTTAGAAACCACTAAAAATGAACTGCTGGGTAATATCATTCGTAAGTTACACGGTGCCAACAAATCAATCAAACTAATATGGGTAACAGGTCACTCTGGTATCCATGGTAATGAACAGGCTGACAAACTAGCCGGGTCAACTGACGATCTGAACACTACCATAGTTCGTACAGATCTCAGGTGTTTTGTGTCTCTTATAAAAGCAAAAATACATCTCCTGTGGCAAAGTGAGTGGACCAACCTCCAACTCACACACAAATTCAAGCACACTATCGAACTGTGGGACACATCCCACAGGAAGGAAAGAAGGGAGGAGGTGGTGTTGGCCCGCCTTAGGGTCAACGCCTCAAGAATCACCCACCTCACTCCCTATATAGAAAGAAATTTTCCTCCACAGTGCCCTCAGTGCACCACCACCCTCACCATACCTCATATACTAACAATATGCCCCAACTACAATAACAATAGACGACCACTCCAAAACTACTTAAGAATAAAACAATTAGATTTTACATCAAATCTTTTGTCTAATGATGAAAAAATAGTAAGTAAAGTAATCACTTTTCTAAGAGAGACAAAACTTTATGACCTTATATAGATTGATAGAATAAATAGGATCCATTGGCTTAATGACCTTGGCCACATGCCGCTGGTTGATAGCCAAGAAATCCAACAAAGAAAGAAGAAGTCAAAGGGGGGAGAGCATCTTTTAGCCGTGAGGCGTTTGGTCCTTGGTCGCGAGGATTACATAGTAAAAGGCGGTAAGATGGCATCTTTTCACTCTTCTTGATGAGGTGATGTGCTCTTTCTTTTATCTTTGCCGTACAGTGTTCCTTTTTTTTATCTTGTTCAAAGTGCTCTTTTACGTGTTGAATTTTAGGGTTGTTCCTTTTTGATTTCAAGTTTTTTTTTTTGTACTTTTACTCCCACCTGTTTTTGGGATTATGGAGGGTGATTCTCCATTTTTTTTTTTTTTTTTTTGTGTGTGTATTTGAAATGAAGGATTTGTTTTTAATAAACTTTTTTGTGTAACGTACTCGCTGATCTTTAAGATTCCATAATGTCTCCTCTTCGCATTCCAAGGACTATTAAGTTAATTGATTAACTTCTTTGATACCATAAGTGTTGATACGCCATCAGCTCAAAGAACAGCTTCTTGCTAAGGGCATTGACTCCCCCCACCCCGACTTTGCCGAAGCCCCACCGTAGGCTCTGAGCTTGATAGAGTTCAACATAATGAGCCTGTCAATGAAAAAGAGCCTATACCCCTCGCCTAGCCTAAAGGCAGAAGCCCAGAGGGTCATTGCAGCCATCACTTCTTCGGGTAATAGAACATACTACACGGATGGATCGGTCGATCCCTTGAGCCACACTGCAGGCGCCGGCTTTGTAGCAAGGGACGCGATGCAATCCATGAGGGTAACAGACAATGCCTCCTCGCTACAGGCAGAAGCAGTTGAAATCATGGGAGCAAGTCAGGCTCCAGGCGTGATGCTTCTTGACACAGTTGGGACATTTGGCTGTTGTGTCCCTCTTTTCTTCTTTGTATGCCTTAAGGCATACCTCTGTTGTGTGCCTTGCTACAGACACCACATTTAGGCTTGGCTGTACAGTTAGCCTGGTGGTTCAGGCACATACTTTCGAAGGTTGTAGGTGCCCCAGTTACCCAGATCAAGGGTAGTGGTTGGGGCACCTTTCATGGTCACCAGGACTTGCCTGGTTGGAGTCTTCCCCTTCGACATTCGGGAAGCCTGCACGACCTGTGGGTGTGAAGCGATCAGCTCCACATCGTGCGAGACTGAGAAGTAAAGTAGCACCATCTTGGTTCTCTTTTCCTCGGGATTTAGTGTGGAAAGACTCACTTTCCTCCCATCTGCAGCTCAATTGGTAGGCATTGTCGAAGCCTTCGTGTTTAGCTAGCACTTTGAACTGGGGGAAGCGTTTACGGGGTCCCGACTCTTCATCAGAGTCGGTCTCCGGCCTCGGACGCTTAGGCCCGCCCTTTCGGCTTTCGGGCTTGTTTGTGGGGGCAGCAGCTGATACGGCTGGTTCAGCCTACTCTCCCCTCTCAGTCGGGGAGGCCATCTGGGAACTCAGGGGCCTCCCTGGCTTAGCTGTTGGCCTAGAGGGGCCAGCTCGAGAGTCAATTTGTTTGACGATTCGGTGGACAGACCCATTGGCTTCAGCAGCAGGCGTGACAGTATCATCCTGAATTATCATCCTGAATTTTTGACTGGTGCTCCTTTTAAATGTCCCGCCGATGTAAATGCATATACCCTCGTTCCCCACACGGTGAGCAAGCCAATCGCGAGAGGCTTAAGCCCGCCGCCTGGACTGAGGTAAACAGCCGACGATCGTGAGCAATCTCGCAGTTGTGACAGTGTGTGTGTATTATGCATATATATATAAATATATATAAACATATATGCATATACATAAATATATATGCATACATATAGTAAATGTATATAAACATACACATATGCATATATATGAATATATATATATATATATATATATATATAATATATATAATATATATAATATATATAATATATATAATATATATATATATTATGTAATATATTATATGTAATATATTATATATAATACATATATTATATATAATACATATATTATATATATGATATAATATAATATATATGATATAATATAATATATATGATATAATATAATATATATGATATAATATAATATATATGATATAATATAATATATATGATATAATATAATATATATGATATAATATAATATATATGATATAATATAATATATATGATATAATATAATATATATGATATAATATAATATATATGATATAATATAATATATATGATATAATATAATATATATGATATAATATAATATATATGATATAATATAATATATATGATATAATATAATATATATGATATAATATAATATATATGATATAATATAATATATATGATATAATATAATATATATGATATAATATAATATATATGATATAATATAATATATATGATATAATATAATATATATGATATAATATAATATATATGATATATATAATATATATAATATAATATATATAAAATATATAATTAATATATATAAAATATATAATTAATATATATAAAATATATAATTAATATATATAAAATATATAATTAATATATATAATATATATAATATATATACAATATATATAATATATATACAATATATATAATATATATACAATATATATAATATATATAATATATATATACAATATATATAATATGTATATATACAATATATATAATATATATATATACAATATATATAATATATATACAATATATATAATATATATAAAATATATATAATATATAAAATATATATAATATATATACAATATATATAATATATATACAATATATATAATATATATACAATATATATAATATATATACAATATATATAATATATATATAAAATATATATAATATATATAAAATATATATATATATGTATAATGCCGCGATAGCCCAGTAGTCCCACCATCACCCAGACAATGCAAAGCGAGTCACTATAATAGCAAACGAACAATTCAAAGCGTCATTGAGTCACCTTGGTCTGCCGAGGCCTCAATCGCGCCACGAACTCGCCTGCTATTATTTGCACTCGATTTAATGTAAATTAACGGCAAATTTTCCCTCAACAGTCACTCTCTTTAACTATTGATAGTAATAAGGGAATATTACACCTCTCCTCAGACCCGCAGCTCTCTATCACAGGGAAACCTGTATAGTGAGGCCCAGCAGTCTGAGGTGACATATAGGTTTCTCCTACTAAACTTCTACCCTTTCTTGTGGCCATCTGGACCTACATAAATCCCCCTGGGATTTTTGTATTTGTCTGGGTGGTGCGCTCTCACCTACTGTTCCTTTGTAGCAAGGTTTGGCAGCAAGGGAGTAGCCCACCACATAATCTCCGATCCTCTAGTGTGCTGGAGAACGCAACCAGGCTGTCACTAGAGGGGGTCGAGCTAAGGACCTCTAAACCTTCGAACTTTTCCATCTCTTTCCTAATCACCCTCATTCCCTCATCTCACCCCATCTCACCCATGTAAAATGATCAAGGTTAAGATCATTTCCAAAGGCGGCCCCGGCCCTAACCGGCGGGACGCCCTTGCCAAGGCTCTTTTTGATGCCAACATTAAAGTACTTCGGTACTACCAGATCCATGAAGGACGAGAAAGAAAAAGAAGGCCTCTTAAAGTTGCACAAAAGGCAGCGCAAGAGACGGTCCAGGCAACTACCAATGCCTGGAAACCTCTCATCAACCAAGTCCGCCAAGACATCACTTGGCCCTTCCAAGAGATCGCGATATTCCTTCTCCATGCACATCTTCAAAATCCAATTGCCCCTGAGAAGGGCTTTAGGCACCATGCCAAAAAGACCCCAGCAAGGAATAACCTTCCTGAGCTTGATCTGGGGGATGCCGACTCCTGGGGCATTTTAAATGTCATGCAGCCCCCTGTAAAATCCCCAGATACCACCTCCACAGCCACAGGGGAGTCATCACGTGACATTGCCCTGGAGAAGCAATTGATGAAGATCCCCCTAGATCTCTGTGACAGCTCCTAAGCCAGACACCTCGGTCAGGCCCAGGGAGCAACGCCAGAAACAGCCACCACAAGACCCCCCTAAGGAGGTCCTTCACACCTCCCCTGATCCGCCGCCACCATCCCCTGTCACCAAAAACAACAAAGACCTGTCACAGACGACGAAGGTTGGGAGCGCTTCATGGATGGCACTGTAGTCGACCCCAGATTCTATGGCATTCGACCGTTTGCGGAAAAAAAAAAACCCACATACTCAGGGAGAGAGGAAATCAGGCAAGAAATAAAAAGGAACCGCCTCAAGTGGCTCATGACCAAAGCAGAGCACCATAACATGGTTATAGCCCAAAAAATACATGCACACCTCATGGAAGGTAACATACACATTGACAACACCAAGATCAAACAATACAATAACATACGCAAAATGCCCAACGGACACCTCATAGATGACACATCATAAAACAAGTAACACAACATGGTACTTAACACACTACACTCACACCTCACCATCATACAACACAACATCTTACATTGGAAAACACGTAAAAACGAACTCAAAACACGACCCACATATCCTCTTAAACAGCCATGGACTCAATAACGCTAATCCAATAAAGACCTACACCTACACAGTCTATTCTTCCAACAAGTCACAAGAACAAAGCGATGGCGTAGCTATAACAATCAAAAACAACATCCAACACAAAATCATCAACAACTTCCACTCAGACCTATCATACTGGCAACACTATACCTAACCCCACGTAGACCATACATACCAGAACCCGAAATCTTACAGCTGCTGAGGCATAATAAACCAATATATATTATGGGAGACCTTAATGCAAACCACCCACTATTTGGCTACAATCACACCAATAACATAGGCCGAGGCCTTGTCTCATACATACAACAAGGCAGACTGACACACCTTGGTCCACATACACCAACATACATCACCCATAACACAGCAACAACACCCGACATAGTCCTTGCACACCACAGAGCACACCTACACCACCATATAACAACAGATGATATCACATCCAGCCGATTCCAGCCACAGGATTCGCCAAGGAAGGACTCTCCTCCCTTCTCTCCCTGCGGTGAATTAGTCTTACGAGGGCTCTCAGGACCTCTAGGTCCCAAGGTTTTAGTTGTGGGATTCTTCCTAAAGAGACTATTTGACACCCCAGGCAAAGATGACCTTGGCCTTGTGTGTATAACTTTGGGTGTTATCACACTTGCCTTACTTTGGAGCTAGTGCTTTAATTGTAGGCTAGAGTGCTTACAATTAAAACAGTTACTGCGAGGTGCCGGCCGAACATATAAGAGTTGATTCCCGTTCGGCAGGGTTCACATAGTCAAACCAAGCAGCCACAGCAAATAGGACACAGTCACAGAGCAGCGATACCCGGCCAATCAGCGAGCCCGCTCCCTGCATTGCCATATCCGCTACCCTGCACTAAACTCTTTGTTGTACCCTCGCTTACCGCGTGTTTAGCCAGTTCTCGCTGCCGCAACACCGTTTGACCTATGGGTAACTTATGTTACTGAGAGTTAAAACTGACAAAATGACACACAGACAGCTCCGTCAAGCCACCGTGGTCTACCGCGACCTTGACCAGGTTAAGCTGTGTGTCACTGACCCTTGCCATCGGTCATTGATTGAATCACAGGCCCTGAATTATTGTGTAGCTTCGGCTATCATCACTTCCATTCGGTGCCCAGTATTCAATCTTTCTTTGACCTCTTTTTCTGCCCCTGCCTATTTCCATCTCTTCTTGTACTCTTCCTGGGCCTACGAGAGTTCTTGTGACTCTGGTATTCGCCTGGGGGAGGTGTGCAGCCCCAGGCCCCTCGTGTGGGAACACCCACACGACCTCTACAGCCCCTCCAAGAGTGGACGGGGGTGGATTTGTAATTCCTGCCCTCCCTTGGGTCAGTGGCGTAGTCCAACAACCCCTCCACCTATCTCATGCCTAATGAGGAATAAAATTCAAATGACCAATGGGCGACCCTCTTCTTCCAAGAGGGAAGCCCTCCTGCAAGCCCTCTTTGATTCCGAAAACAACGCAGAAGCACTTTTTACCGCTCGCTGACCACCTTAAAAGTAAAGGCTTCGAACCACAGATGCCACCAGAGCTGAAAGCCAAGCTTACGCTAGTGCTGAAGCAACTGAACAGAGAGCTGGTCAAAGAAACGCCAGAGTCAATAAAAAAGGAGCTTGAGCGAAACATGCCAGACAACCAAATTAACCACATTTTCATCATGGAAAATAGATACCTGATTAAGATACAATTCACAGACCACCAGACTGCCGCCAATATTCAAAAGAAGGGGCTATACCTTTTAAATATCTACATTAGCCCAAACAAATCGAATCAGAACGATACGGCCATTACAAGAACAACTGCCCAGACAAAGAAAAAAAAACTAAAATTGTGTTCAGAGTGTGGGTCTAACACCCACATCTACAGAGACTGTAAGTCTGCCACCAAAAGAAGCCTAAACTGTGGTGAAGGGCATCGAACCATGGCCAACTCTTGCCCCATAAGGAAAGAGGCCATGAAACAGACAAGGGAAGAGAGAGCTAAGAAGGAAGAAGAAAAGAAAGATATCCCCATCAAAAGAGTACCGACCAAACGGCTAAACAAACAATAGCTGCTACCCAGAATGCATGGCTAAAACCCCTAATTATAGAAATAAAGGATGACAAAGAAAAAGACAAAAAAGAACCACAAATAACCTTGCAACTACTTGATGACCTCTCTGTAGGCATCATGGCGGCATTGATACATGCCCACCTCCAAAATATCATGGAGCCAGGACTTGGTTTTAGACACCATGTTTAAAAAGTCTTAAAGATAAATAATTTACCTGATCTTGACCTTGGGGACGGGGATTCAAACACAATAAACACTACAACAGAAACCATACTCACACAAACCACAATCTCACCACATCACCCCAACCACCCACAACCGGATCTCCGCCCACAGGACGAGCCAGAGACCGAACTCTTTACCGCACCACAAAGGAAACCAACACTAGCACCAACAGCAACACCAAACCCAACACCAACTCCCACACCCACACAATCACCTGCACGACCATGCACACCCAAGACAGACAAGCACAAACAGTCACCACAACACCCAAAACCACAGCAAACACAATCAGTCAAACCCAAAACACACAGACGATCTTACAGACTCTGAGGTCGATGATCAGTCCCTTCGCCATACGGACGGTTACGACCTCAATCCAAAAACATACGGCATCCGCCTCTTTGCCACGGAGCCCTCACGATACAAACACCTAAACAGACAACATCTGGCACACGAAATACAACGCGGTACAATCAAATGGATATACACAAACACCACATACCAGAACCGCATTCACGAACAAAAAATCACTTACATGAAGGAAACATCTTCACCTAGCCAGACATAATCGAAAAACTCAAACAACTAAACTTCGAACACCTACAGAATGGCTGGTACGATACATCCAAGTAACACCATGGCTGCAACACACATCACATTACACTCACGCCTCATGATCATTCAACATAATGTACACACATGGACGAAGACAAGTTCTCTGCAACCCGTATAGACAACACGACCCTGATATCATACTCATAATCTCACATTCACTCAAACACCCACAAACAGTAAAAATATACAACTACAACACATACACATCCAACAAAACAAACGAGATCAATGATGGTATTGCAACTGCTGTCAAACAACACATCAAACACAAAATACTAGACACTTTCACCTCAGAACTCATAGCCATTGAAATAGACACCCCTCATGGACCCATTATCATCGCCACCACCTACATCCCCCCACGCAGACATTACATAAACCAACCCGACCTCTTCCAGCTCCTGCGACACCGAAAACCAACATACATAATGGTAGACTTCAACGCACACCACAGACTTTTTGGATACAGAGACACAAATGCCGTCGGACGAGGCCTTGCCTCACTCATCTCCGACGGCAGACTCACCCACCTCGGCCCAGACGCCCCCACATTCATACGTGCCAACAGTTCCACCACACAAGACATAGTTCTCGCCAACACACAAGCATACCTAAACTACCACATAACCACAGACGATGTCACATCCAGTGATCACCTCCCCGTGATACTCACACTCTCCACCAACCCAATTATGATACCAACACCACCCCGAGAGAACCTTAAACATGCAAACTGAGAAGGGTTTAAACAAGCACTTGAACACACACACTCCAGATCTCGAGGAGCAACCCACACACATCATAGACCACCACCTTAACCAGTGGTACGCAGACATACAGACTACCCGGGAGGCAATCATTCCTAAAACAACATTCAAAACACTTGTACACTACAGAGAAACACATCGTCTAAAAACACTAAAAATACAACGCAGACACCTTCGGGTCCTTGCTGAAACACAGGGATAGAACACAGAATTACGCACACGACACAGAGAAATTCAAATACAACTCACCAACGAAACAAAACACATGAGCAACCAACAATGGGAAACACTTACAAGAGAACTATGCAACAACATAAAAGATCCTAAGGTCTTCTGGATGAAACACAGGAGACTCATAGGATCGAACAAACAGACGATCACATACATATACAACACCAACAGACAAAAGATAGACACAGCAGAGGAGATGGAAGCTTTCCATAGGGAGTTCTGGCAACAGAACTTCCAAATCTCTCCTGCTGAAAAGCAACATTTGACCCAGACACAGAAGCCGAGGTTACACAATCACTACAACAACTGCAACACCTGACTCTCCCAACACAAACAATATCACTCAACACACTCACACCAGACAACCCCCTATCACACCAGAAGACATGAGACATGCACAACACGATCACAAAACACACCAGGAGCCAGCAACATCAATAAACTTATCATGCAACATCTTCCACCCATCATGCTCACCAGACCACGACACATCTTCAACGCTGCCCTGGCAACAGGACACTTTCCCACCAAGTTCAAACATGCATCACTCATCCTCATCCCCAAACCAGGGAAGCCACCTCACGAGGTGACCAGCTTCCGGCCCAAATCAATGCTGGAAGTTCTTGGGAAGTTGCTTGAGAGGATTATCACACACAGACTTAAAACACATCTTGAATACAGCAACATACACAACCCTAGGCAACACGGCTTTCGCCCACACAGAGGGACTGGGAGCGCAATCGCCCTTGCTTATGAGGAGATCGCTCTCAGTCTCGCAAGCAAGCACCAAACCAACGTTATACTTCGAGACGTCACCAAGGCCTTTGATAAGGTCTGGCATGACGCCCTCAAATACAAAATAACACAATTACAACTGCCTCCACACTTCACACGCCTCTTAAGCAACTTCCTGGACAACAGAACAGCCTCCATTCGCCTTGGTTCTTACCAAGGCTCTCTCATCCACCTCAGGAGTGGAGTTCCACAGGGCAGCGTCCTCTCACCCACACTCTACATCCTCTACACTGCCAACCTACCACCCCCAGCACCATACAGCAATTACATCGCATACGCAGACATCACACAAATCATATCACACCCCTCCAAATCCAAAAACATCATTAAAGCAGTCACACAAACAGCCATAAACACGATCAACACCTACGAAAACAAATGGAAAATACAAACAAACACAAACAAATTCACAGTCATACCAGTGGCAAGACGCAACCCACCTCCACTCGCAATAAACAACACAGACATACCCTACGCAACCACAGGAAACATGCTAGGCTTAGACTTCTGCAGAAACGGTATTCACACACACGCACAACACCGAATAAAACAAGCAAGCACAGCTCTCAAAAAACTCAAACGCTTCTCACACTGCACAACACCCACCAAACTCAAACTCTACAAAACCACTGTTAGACCCATACTCGAATACACACCCATTCCTCTGATTGCAATCTCAAAATCACAAAAACTCAAGATGCAATCCATACAGAACAAAGAACTACACTGGATAAACAACACCATTATACAAGACAAAATACGATACAGAATTACCTCACAATCACTACACCAAACATACAACATAGAGCCACTGAATATACGCATACACACACAAAGCAAACGAACCTGGGACCGTATACAACACATAGACAATACAAACTACGACGACATCATAGACAAACACACAAACAAATCACCCGTGGTGGCCCAGGACACTCCCACTCATACACGGAGATCCCCCAGAACCTCTCTACGCGAGCTAAATGTTTTGTTGGGGGGAAAGGCCTCCGATCTGCACGCATACGCGGGCGCAGGTCGAAGGATGTTTCCCACCCCCACAGGAAGCTCTCATTTATATATGTGTTTCTTGATATTTTTTGCATGTAAACCGCCTCGTTTCTTTTTTCTTATAACCAGCGCATTAAACCACTTAGGTGAGGAAAATGGTCCGGACCGCTCACAGCGCTTATGTTTGTGTTTGTTTAATAAACAAAAGGGTGACCCACTGAACCTCGCTTTCAGCTGCTAGGAACAGGCTATCATAGCGGGTTCATACCTACTATGATAATCCCTGGCTGGCGAAAAAAAAAATATATATATTTTCGCCCTCGTTTCTCGTTCTTGTTTATGTTCATATGTTCTTTAACCACAATTATCGTTCAACAAACAAAAGAGTGACCCACTTAACCTCGCTCTTAGCTCCTAGGAGCTGGAAGGGAGGCAGGCGAGGGTCTCACCTGCAACAGGCTATCATAGCGGGATCACACCTGCTATGATAATCCCTGGCAGGCGAAAAAAAAAAATCTCGTGGTATAACTTTAGGTTACTTGTTCTTGTTTCACCACCATTTTTTTCACGCTCCTTCGTTCTTGCTTTACCATCAATTCTCATGTGTTCTTGTTCCACCATCGTCTACCCTGTTCTATTTGTTCTTTCCACCATCTTTCCTCGTTTTATCTTCATATTACTTTGTTCCTTTTCACATCATCCTTCCTTACTTTCCAATTCCTTTGTTACCGTGTTCATCCTTCCTCATTTACTTTATGTTCCCATGTTTATTGTCATGTTCTCTTTTTACCATATTTTATCCCTATGTTTTTTTTTTTTTTTTTTTTTTTGCGTTCCCGGTTCAAAATTTTAACAAATAGACTTTTTAATAATTAAACTTATTAATAAATAAAGGTGTCTCCACCAATCCAGCCTGGTTCCAATTAAAGAAAAGAATAAAACCACACTCCCGACCATCTGCAACAAAGAAAACACCATGCAAGGGGTATCGCCTCCCTACTTTTATCTCATTCTTCCTTCACTTTCAGGTAGCTAGCTACCCTTAGCTTTCCTTCCCATCCTTAAACTAAGGATTCCTCCCCCTCCTCCCCCTTTAGCTCATCAGACTCGCAATAAGACAGGGTTCAACCCCGACCGGCCCTAACACACAAAGACTGTCAGTTGCTCAGTGTGCCTCCCTTTTTTTATTCCACTTTCCGCCATTTCACGTTCCTGTCATATTAGCTGTTGCTAGCCTTCTGTCAGGCACACAACCACAGTTTTAAGCTTTGACGACCTGCCTGTGGTTGTTTGGATGTGTGTGCGTATGTGTGTATGTGGTGTAAAAAGCGCGGGTGACGAGGTGCTTGGAAGGAAATAGCTGGGGATAGCCCAACTGGTGGCGCTTGTGCGAGGTCACATTAGCAGTAACAGCGTATTTTCCTTCCATCGGTAAACTGACTACCCCTAAAGGTGAATAAGGAGTTTGTTTATTTTCTTATCGTGCAATTAAATTAATGTAAGAGTGTAATGCGGCCTTGGCGCATTGCGAAATCCATAATGATGTTTTGTTTTATTGTTAATATGAATTAGATATTAATGGTGTGATATCCTTCCCTAAAGAGAACGTATGCCAAGAGACGGAGATACAGACGTGTCGGAATCTTGCAGCTTCGTCAGTAGCTTGAACGTTGCAGGCAACATTCATGAACGTCTTCGAAAACAATATTGGAAAGAGTGAAAGTAAAAGTGAAAGTGAAGGGAAGTGAACTTAATTTAGTGATATGACTTTAATACATGAACGAAAGGAATTGTGGAAACGACATTGTTTTGTTATTTGTGTGTGTGTGTGTGTGTGTTTTAATTAATATTTAAGTTAATGGTTAAAGGTTTATATCTTTTTCATTGAACCCCAATCTTCCCAACCATACATATATATTCCTGTGTATACAGAGAGCGTCCAGAACCGAGGATATCTGCAAAATTAGACCTTTTGACATACTATCCTTACACCTCCCCCCCCCCCCACCACCACCACCACCCATCACAATCACCCTTACGCTATGTCATCATGGGTCACATGATCAAATTAGCATAATCTGGGGAGCCCATCTCCTGTGAGGTGGCTCTCCAGAAAATTGTCTCAATCACAGAGGTTGCAGTCACGCAAAGTACACAACGGTTATAAAGTTGTTGTAGCCAAACCTGAGCAACTGACCCCTTTCCTCTCCTCATCTGGCCATGTGTGTGTGTGTGTGTGTGTGTGTGTGTGTGTGTGCGTGCGTGCGTGCGTGCGTGCGTGCGTGCGTGCGTGCGTGATATATATATATATATATATATATATATATATATATATATATATATATATATATACGCATGCATGCATGTGTGTATGCGATGTTTGCCCGTGTGTATATGTAAACTATAATAAAATTATTCAAGATTCATGTGGGAAAAAATCAAATATCGGTTTTACTCACTACAACAACAAAACAACTCATTTCAGCTTTACTAACTCCTAATAATATAGTAACCCACACACAACCCCGGTTGTCTTTGTTTGAATGACTTCTTTCACTGTAAAATATTTTCTATTCTGTACTCTGCACAGTATTTTCCTATAAGTGTAATTAAAAGGACCTCCATACAAGAGATGTGTGTGTGTGTGTGTGTGTGTGTGTGTGTGTGTGTGTGTGTGTGTGTGTGTGTGTGTGTGTGTGTGTGTGTGTGCACCGAAGGCTGAAAGACTGTCCTTGCATACGGGGAGAAGTCCTAACGCTTACTTTTTTCAGTTTACAGTTCCTCCTTGGATATGGGAAGATGCCTTTGTACTAGAGTTAGGAGGATTCGCTTTGGAGTAAATCTGCCAATAGGATGTAGCTTTTGATTTCCCCCCAAACGGGGTAATTTCTGAATGTTATTAAATAAATAGACTGGTACCCCTGCGTTTTGGCGCGAAAAACACGACTATTCTCTGCATACATTAAGGAGACAAGAGACTCAAAATCTATAAATCATTTCAACCTCAACGACAGATGATCATTCTAAGGGAAGATATAAGGTAATATACCTTATCACGTATCTCTTTGGTTCAGATCAGGAAGAATGCTCTTGGAAAGAACTAACTGTTCTTACCTGTTCCTGTTACATAAAGGTACGCTTGTGTGTGTAAACAGTTGTCCTCGTTTAAAATGGAAGGCACGGCGCCAGAGTACTCACATCGATCTCCAACAGCTGTATAGAGAAGGACACGAGTAAGAGCCAACCTGAGGTACGAATCATAAATCGCTGTCCAGGCACTCAGCAGCAGCTCTTGCCAGCTAGTCAAAACTTTCCTCCTTGATAGTTTGTTTGGGGTTTCTAGCGCTTCAACATGACTGTATAATTAGCCCCAACATTGATACACTCTGGAACCATATTCATTTCCTGTGTGTTATATCGGAAAAAAAAAAACATTTGCAGCAGTTCTGATTATCCTTTTCATGCTTGAAAATAATGCAACATGTGTATTTTACAATATTTCTTAAGAGTTAATCGTACGCCTGGCAGAGTAAATCCTAGCGCCAATCATCACTAGATTTCCCTGACCTGCCGTGGACCCAGCCTCCACTGATGTTCATGCCATAGTACACACACACACACACACACACACACACTCACACACACACTCACACACACTCACACTCACACAAACACACACACACACACACACACACACACACACACACACACACACACACACACACATACACTCACACACACTCACACTCACACTCACACTCACACTCACACTCACACAAACACAAACAAATAAAATATAGATAATTGTTGAAAAAGTATACTACTGAGAAAATGTGGAGTTGAAATCATCAGAGTAAATAAAATTGTTAATCAAGAATAAAAATAACTAAAGCTAAGCTTAATAATTTATCTTTTCATCAAAGCATATTAAACCAAGCTTATCAGTGAGGTAAAACTGCTGAACTGAAATATATGAATAAATAAGATACGCTCTATCATATAAATTGTTTCTATTATAAGTTGCTTATAAATCATCACTTTAAATCATCTTCTATTCATAGTAAGGTCATTGTACTTATTTCAATGTAATAAAAATAATTCCCGTGAAAATTCGTTTTTGTCAGTTTAAGTTATAAATAGTTCTTTATTCATTGTGTGCGGTGTCCATTTTTTTAAGAAAATCAGATTTCATCCATTTACATGCATTGTTATATAAGTTATAAGAAAGATGCGAATTCCTATAATTAAAGCCAACGCCGTCTACACGTAAGAAAAAAAGAAACCTCCAAGACAATGAAAGTAAAATAAATATACGTAAAAAATTGACAATATCAAAAATGGATAAAACAAGACTTCCCTATAAGATTCATCAACGCATAAAATCAAGGGGGAAAAAAAATATATCAAGTTTGATTTCTCGTCTTTTTTTGTCTTTTTTTTCTTTTTTATCTCTCTCTCTTTTGAATTCTCGCTTCTTACTCATTCACGTTTTTTTCATTCACTTTTTGGCATACCGTCGGTCGACTCCACTTCGAAGGCCTTTGAACGAATTCTAGCAATGCTATCCACAATAATAAATAGAACCATATCTCAATAGTAACAAAATGAGGATAGTAATAATAAAAAAAAAAAAAAAAAATGCCAAATGCCGAAAAACAACAAAGTTACGGCTAAAAATCTCACGCACTTGGCTCCCTTCAGCTTCCAAACAATAATTCCAATGTTCAAAATTAACTGCCCTGTACATAAGTCCTATATGATAATACGCGATATTCTGATAATCAGTTATTAATCGACTTATTACCGTAAATAATATACATTGCTATTGCTATTACTTATCATGAGCAACTTATGTTTTAAGTTATATGACTATGTATGAAATTTTCCCCGAAACGGAAGTGCAGATTTAGGATATGTATCTTCCAGGTCACCTTTGAGCAAGGTGACCTGGTCATCTAGCTTCCCGATCAGGGTTACGTGAAGCCATCACTAGCAGGTGGTGAATGATCTTTGAGAGGAATTTTCAATTGATGAAATCAATGGTCTCGAGATTAAATGCTGGGCAGATGAATTTTTCTTAAATCAATGGCCAGTATCTTAGATAGATACTGCAGCTAAAGAAGGCAACGGGAAACCACTTTAGTACTATCCCTAGTTTAAATCATGAAAAAATGAACCTAAACAAGAATACCCATCACGGCGTGAAAGGTTCCGTCAACAATATTGGCGGTGTCTCGCCCGGTAGGAATGACTTCTGACCGTCATCAAGCTACTGCTGCAAAACCAACTGCAAAACTAAGTTTACTTATTGGTACTTGGACTGTAAGAACACTTTTCATGGCCGGCAAATTTGAAAATGTAAAGGTTGAAATGGACAGATCAAATATTGACATACTTGACATATGTGAAACAAGATGGCTAAGAAATGGACAGATATGCTCGGAAAATTATACAATATATTACTCAGTTGGCGAAGAACATGCAAGAGGTGTAGTAATAGTGATTGAAAAAGATCACTATTGAAATATATACTAGGATGCTGGACATTATCAGATAGAATAATGATGATTAAACTAAAAGATAAACAATTTGATATCAACATAGTACAAGCTTATGCACCAACATCTGCATCAAACGAAGAAGAATTAACGACCTATGAACAACTGGATATAGCATTTAAGACATGCAAAAGTCATGAAATAAAGATTGTAATGGGAGATTTCAATTCTAAAGTCGGAAATAACAAACATAAAATGGTAGCAGGTCCTTTTGAATTTGGAGAACGAAATGATCGAGGAGAAACATATATCTAATGGTGTGAGTAAAAAGATCTAGCAATCATGAACACCTGGTTTAAACATCACAAAAGAAGGTTATTTACCTGGAAAAGCCCTGTTGATCAAATCAGAAACCAGATCGACTACATATATATCAATCAAAGATTTAGAAACAGCATAAAACAATGTAAGATAATACCTAGTGCTGATTGTAACAGTAACCACATACTTCGTTATGTTAAAATAGATTGTAGACTTAAAAAGATTAAAATAGCAAGAAAAGAGCCAAAACTTGATTTTAGTGCACTGAGAAACGACAGTGTAATTACAAACCAATTCAAAAGAGAAGTCACAAATAGATTTAAAGCCTTGGAAATTGAAGAAAACCATGACGAGGACCCATGTAATAACTAGAACCAACTAGAACAAATACTTACAGAAAGCGCTAATAAGACCTTACCAAAAAGAAAAAAATCAAGCAAAACAGCCATGGATGATAAATGAAATATTAGAATTAATGAACCAAAGACGTAAGTACAAAATAAAACAAGCCTACACGTTATAAAGAGATAGACAAGCTCATCAGACAAAAATGTGCTAAAGCTAAAGAAGAATGGATAAATAAACAATGTGATGAAATATAAGAACTTGAAAAGAAAGACCAGCATTTAATGTACAATAAAATTAAGAGTATGAATAAATCCAAAAATGAAAACCGCAAATACAGCATTAAGATATAAAAATGGACATATAATTTACGAGAAAAAGTCTTAACCAGATGGGTACAATATATCGGTGAGCTATTTAACGATGATAGACCTGAGAAGAAAACAGAAAATCTAAAAACAGAATTGACAGGGAAACACATTTCAAAATCTGAAATTGAAAAAGCTATTAAATCCATGAAAAACATCAAAGCTACTGGAAATGATAATATCTCAAAAGAAATGATAGAAGCATGTGTTGATCTTGGAACAGAGAAGATATTAGAGTTTGCCAATAATATATATCACAGTGGAGTCATACCTAGACAAATAAAGGAGTCTGTTTTAATAATCATACCAAAGAAAGGAGACCTCTTAAACTGCAACAGTTACAGACTCATAAGCCTCACATCACCAAAATAATTTTACGCGTAATTATGAATAGACTTAAGAAAAAAATTCAATCAGAACTTTCTTGGAGTCAGTTTGGATTCAAGAAGAACAAGGGAACGCGAAACGCAATATTTTTCATGAGAATACTAGCTGAAACAGTAATAGAAATGCAAAAGAACTTGTATGTGGTATTTATAGATTATGAAAAAGCTTTTGACAGGGTAAAACATCAAGAAATCATGAACGACTTGCAACAAATAGATTGCTAAAAAAAAGCTATACTGGGAACAGGTTGCAACCATTTCATTAGAGGGTGAACTTAGCGATTGGATTAATATCAAGCGAGTCCGTCAAGGATGTGTCTTGTCTCCAGATTTATTTTCCTTATATGCTGAGCTAATTAATAAATAATCGAAACAAATAGACGCTTTCTGAGATGCTATGTTTGGTCAGTTTTGTTATATAGAAGTGAAACATGGACCATCAGTAAGGATATGAAAAAGAAATTGGAATCAATGTGAATGTGGTGCTGTCGCAGAATGAGGAAGATACCCTGGACAGACATGGTCAGAAATGAAGATGTTTTAGAAAAAAAGAATAAAGAACAAAGGCAAATGATTAAAAAAAATAACTCAAGGACAACTTAGATTTCTCGGTCACATTGTTAGAGAAGATGGCCTCGAAAAGTTAGTACTTGAAGGCAAAATTGATGGATCAAGAGCTAGAGGTAGACATAAAAAATGTATTTGGATGATTTGGTTATGGCAGCAGGCACCGTCCGGAAAGGAGAGCTTCTTCATCTCGCTCAAGACCGAACTTGGCTAACGTCAGCAGATGACATGGTACTCGAAATGAAATGAATGAATCTTCCAGGAGGATGCCTTCGGAAATTTAAAACAAACGCACCTATCCATGACTAGCATAGATAAATGGATTATAAACGGATGCTTGTGTGTTAGCTCAATATATTGAGATTGTCTAATCCGTTCACATGCCTAATGTTTTTAAAAATTTACCTTGACCCAGTAATGTGCCATTATATTGCGTTTGTCATGAAGGGTCAAATATCAGCATTAAATTGCTTTCCCGAAATTGCCCGGCATGGAAAATTTATGTATTGGCGAGACACGATGGCGCCTTAATTCATTTGTTATCTTGTATGCCATTAGCATTATAAATCGGTCCGAAATTTCCTTTCTGTATTGGTTCACTATGCGAAATAGATCAAGTTTATATGCTGGCAAAGCATAATGGTGCCGTATTATATAAGCATACGTATGTATACATATATACAGATGTAGATGTGTATATTTATGTATATTGATAGCGATGGGTATCGATACACGGCATTCTATTGCGATACTGATACATCGATATTTAAAAACTGTCTGAAACAATTCCATTGTCGGTAGATGATACAGAGAGCGGGGAGTATAGAAAAATAATTAGAAAGAGAAAAAAAAGAGACAGCGAGATAGAGAATCAACGAGAGAGCGAGATAGAAAGAGAGAAACAGCAGGAGAAAGAGGCAGACAGACTGACAGAGGAAGAGAGAGAGAGAGAGAGAGAGAGAGAGAGAGAGAGAGAGAGAGAGAGAGAGAGAGAGAGAGAGAGAGTGAGAAAGAGAAAGATAGGTGGAAAGTCAGAGAGAGGGAGGGGGGGGGGGAGTTACAGAAAGAGAGAAACTCTCAGACAGAAAGACGGAGTGACAGAGAGAGATAGACAGACAGGCACGCGGAAAGTCACAGAGAGAGACAGTCACACAGAGAGAGAGGGAGTGACAGAGAGAGAGAGATAAGAATAAGTGGTGGCGTGCCATCTTGTAATTTAACTTTCAAATCGCTTATGCATAAGTATCGATGTCAGTACCAATAAAAAAAAAATTGATCAATGTGTATCGGAATACTGTCCACCTGTGTGAATTCATACAAACATACATACACACACACACATATATGTGAGGATATATATCATATATATACATTCACATATATATACTTAATATGGACAAAAAGTGGGAAATCATAATCCAAATTTTCTTATATCTCTTATATTCAAAATACTTTCAGATATTATAAAACATTTTCGTTCAAAATTCTAAATAACAATGTTCTCAGTACTATCAATAAACTTTATAAACATTAACAGTTATCACAGATACAGATTTCTCAAGTGTTTTTTTTAAATTAGTCTTTACTAGTGATAGGCGAACCATCACTAATTTAATTACTAGCTTATCAGGTACATAGATTTGGTAGCACTGGGCGCCCTATAACAATATATACAGAACAAGAAATGTCTTTGATCTAATGCATGTAAGCATGAGACGGTATGTACATAATTAATGGATAATGATGAAGTATATGAGTGAATGGTGTGAATGGTGATCGAGTGTGGTCGTATTTGTGCGAGTGTTTATGCATAATTGAACCAAACATCCCACAAAGCATTTTTTAGAGAATATTCCGGATCGCAACACACTTCGGCGTTGAAATCTCTTGCTTCTCCTGCGTTTGCCGCGAGAAAAGTACTCCCGCATGGAGCACCGTCGGCGAGTCACGTGAATTTCTCCGCCTCGCCCTTGAGAACGGCCTCTCGCAAGCCACAGGACAAGGACCCCGAAAAGCTGCCGTGAGTCCTAAAGGGTGATGATGCCTGGCTGTCACGCCGGTCTCAAAAGGATTCTACCACGAGGCTTCTGAAGATCCATCAGTAGCCCTCGCGCTGAAGCTCCTTCAGAAACTTGAGGGCCTTCGGGCCACACTTGTACACCAGCTGTCTCTCAGGAACGGGTTTCAAAGCACCGGTTGTGTATTGATACCTAAGAAAATGTAAATGTTAATTCAAAGTTCGACCGAATTCCACATGTATATGAGTACAATTGTAGAATACATGAAGTTTTTGTGTGACGTAATTTTATGTCCGCAAGGATGCCTACCTCAGTCCTCGAGCAAAGTTGTCGTAGGAGAGATTGGGTTTGTTCGCCCGCTGTCCCCACATTTGGGCAATGATGACAGGCTTGACGAGTCTGAAGGTCTTCTCGGCCTGATCTTCCCACCGGATAAGGTCTGGATTGTACTTCTTATCCACTAGCAGACGAATCATGAACTCCCAGTTCTTAGGACCGCGTTCTGAAGGGAAGGAAGCGAAATGGCATTTAGAGAGGAAGAAGAGGTAAGACTTTACACGCCTAGATTTGCTGCCATAAGAAATGCAATCTATCAACTGAACACGAAATGTGATGTGTAAGTGCCGTAGAGTTCTTACCTCTCTTCCTCGACTTGGTGCGGATCTTGCCAAGGACATCGCCGCTGGGGACACAAAGGGGCTCCGGGGAAGGACACGGGACGTCGATGCTTCCGTCGTCGGAAAACTCACTGCAGCTTTCCTCTGTAACGACATTTTCTATTAGTTTCCATTCTTGTTAAAGGGCCTCAGATGGTTATGAAGTACATGTTATTGTGTGCGTGTGTGCTCGCGCGCATGCAAAATCCGGTGGCGTAACACAAACGTCACGCGAATACTTAACCTACCTGATTTAATCATGTTGCATTCCTCCATGACGTATGAGGAGTCACAGTATCCCTTGCGGTCGCTCTCCAGCACGAGGGTGTCCCATGAAGAGGCAGGATGGTCTATGTACTGAATAATATCCGTGAGGTCTTCATCCACCTCCAGTGGCGACAGGTCACAAAGGTCAGAGACGCCCTCAGAAAAGAGAGTGTTCTCTGCTATGTCAAACGCGTCGCTGGTCTCGGGCGTGTAATCCGCCGATGCTGAAAAGAGCAAGTATAAAAATCACACTGGAATCTATCTTTGAGACAGGTTGATCGATTTTTTTTTTTTTTTCTTCGGGTATTTCGTAAAATCGAACTACATCTTGCGATGCCTTACCTAGTCCCCGTCTCTCTAGCAGCCTCTGAAACTCCTCGTAGAAGGTGGGTCCATATACGGTGTCAAAGCGGCAGAAGTCATACGCAGAGAAGGTCATGAGTTCACTTCCAGACGTCTGTCTAATCGCCGTCAGATTCACAATGTTCCGATCAATTCCCTGATTGCGACAGACTTCAATTGCCCAGTCGAGGCAGTCCTGTAAATAAGACGCACACTTATAAGAGGTTGTCTTGCAAAGGCTGTCGACAGACTCAGCAAAATGATTTAAAAGAATTGGTTTAAAAAAATATATAATAATAATAATTACACGAAGACATAGGATTGTGGTTTGACATAATCCCTTTGATAAATATACAAGACATTTCGTTGATTTGCAGTTGTAGAACTAATATATTCCTTAATTAAAATCTCGACATGGCAATTACCAAGCAGTTAATTGTTTTTCAAACTATTGTTCTGTTGAAAATACAACTTCACTAGTCTTACCTCACCACGCCAATTTCCAATATCTAGCTGCTTAAAGGCGTCCATGTCGTTGAAGATTCCTCCGTCCATTTCACTAGGAATGCCATAACTGTACGAATCCACTGCATCGAGATTTGTGAAGGTGAGACTGTTCAGACTGTCGGTACATTCAGTGAAACTCTCCTGGTATACAATGGTGTCTGCGATGTTGATGTAGCTAAAATCCATTTTGTATGCTTGTTCTGAGTCGACAAAAGTTTAACGTTTTCTGAACTCCAGCGAGTTGAAGGTCTAAGGTGGAGCGCAGTTAGCTGCACTTGGTTATCTTGCGAGCCAAGAGTGGTACTGCGTGAGACAGATAGCCTCCGCCGTATTTATACGCGCCTCTGACCGCGCCTCCACCGTGCCTCGCTATTGGTCGGCGTCCAAAACGTTTGAGACCGGCCCACCAATCACCTCGGGACTATAAAGATATGTCTAATTGGAAACTATATTTTTTCTGAATAGATTCCTATTCCAGTATTGAATCTCTAACGTTGTTTGTTTCTTTTTCGTTGCTTTTCTTTCGGCGGTTTTAAAAGATTTGAGAAGTGAAAATAATACCGTAGTTAGTTTATGCACTTGGTAAATATTTTTCAGTTGGCAAAGCATGAATAAGCATGACCTAGAAAAATGATGAGGGATTTTTTCATTCGATATTCTTAGAAATTGATTTGAAAGAAACGCACTAACTTTACCAAAGTGTAAGTTAATGGACAAGGAAATTAGCTCAGTCTATTTTTTTTTCTGAATTAATTACAGCACCAAGTGGTAAAGTCGGTAGTGCGCGTATTTATTGTGTGTCTCTGTGCGAATTTGAATGTTTGCATGTGTGTGCGCGCGCGCGCGTATGTGTAAAATATCTAAGAAACATATAGAATATGAACCATATGAGAATCAATGACTATCATATAAAGCAAGTATTGTGAATTTGCAGAGGACTGGTGTCACAGGTTTTGCACATCAATATTATGTAGTTTTGTAATTTACTTTATTTGGTTTATATTACAGGATTTCTTTTGTTAATTTATATTTCATGTGTAGTATTATATTTCTCGTTTATTCTGTTGTCATAATTATATGTACATGTATATATACATATATACATATATTCATACATATATATAGATAGATAGATATAGATATATATATATATATATATATATATGTATGTACGTATATATATGTATATATTTATGTATGTATATATATATATATATATATATATATATATATATATATATATATATATACGTTGCCTCAATGGAACTTTTTTCAGTACATTTCCATGCTTCTTGATATATCAGTATTACATATGCAGGCAATACATAAGTGACCAAAACATACTTTCTCATGCAGTAACCAGGTTTCCAATTTTTTTTTTTCTCTTCTTTCTTTCTTTTTTCTTTTATAAGGATTGGAAAACG
>NC_061845.1:9076989-9079489 GCF_019202785.1 Penaeus chinensis
TTAACTATCAGCATCCTCATTGTCATTAACTATCAGCATCCTCATTGTCATTAACTGTCAGCATCCTCACTGTCATTAACTATCAGCATCCTCACTGTCATTAACTATCAGCATCCTCACTGTCATTAACTATCAGCATCCTCACTGTCATTAACTATCAGCATCCTCACTGTCATTAACTATCAGCATCCTCATTGTAATTAACTAATAGCATCCTCACTGTCATTAACTATCAGCATCCTCATTGTCATTAACTATCAGCATCATCATTATCACTACTACTATTGGTACTACTATTACCACTACTGCTTCTATTATTAATATAATTCACACCATCACCACTATAACCATCAATATGACCGTCATCACAACAACAAACCGATAAAGAGTAATGGTTAAAGGTTAATGGTCAACGCGTCAAACAATCATTAGTCATCTACAAAAAGAATAAAAAATAGTAACACATAAAAGACTAGCATATAGAGCAGAGAGAGGAGGTAGCCGTAACACCGAGTGCTATCTCCCCTGACGTTTTTCCCGAGTTAGTAAGTAATCTGACCTCCCAAGAGGAGATCACGGAGGGGAGGGGAGGGAAGGAGAGAAGGGAGGGGAGGAGAGGGAGGGAGGCGAGGGAGAGAGGGAAGCGTGAGTCGCTTTTGAAGAGACACGCGCTGAGGGGCTGAAGGTCATATGTTTATAGATCGGGCTTCCCAGAACTGCCCCGCAATAACAGGAGTTCGTGTGTTTGGGAGGGTGTGGGTGTGCTTTCATTCCGATTTTTTAAGGGGGGGGGGGAGAGATGTTTTTGTAGTGAGAAGGGGTGTTTGTTTGTGCGTGTATGGGGTAGTGTATGAATATATATACATAGATAGTTAGATAGATAGATAGATAATGATAGATAGATAGATAGATAGATAGATAGACAGATAGGTAGGTAGTAGGTAGGTAAATAGATAGATAGATAGATAGATATAGATAGACAGATAGATAGATAGACAGATAGATAGATAGATAGATAGATAGATAGATAGATAGATAGATAGATAGATAGATAGATAGATAGATAGATAGATAGATAGATAGATAGATAGATAGATAGATAGATAGATAGATAGATAGATAGATAGATAGATAGATAGATAGATAGATAGATAGATAGATAGATAGATAGATAGATAGATAGATAGATAGATAGATAGATAGATAGATAGATAGATAGATAGATAGATAGATAGATAGATAGATAGATAGATAGATAGATAGATAGATAGATAGATAGATAGATAGATAGATAGATAGATAGATAGATAGATAGATAGATAGATAGATAGATAGATAGATAGATAGATAGATAGATAGATAGATAGATAGATAGATAGATAGATAGATAGATAGATAGATAGATAGATAGATAGATAGATAGATAGATAGATAGATAGATAGATAGATAGATAGATAGATAGATAGATAGATAGATAGATAGATAGATAGATAGATAGATAGATAGATAGATAGATAGATAGATAGATAGATAGATAGATAGATAGATAGATAGATAGATAGATAGATAGATAGATAGATAGATAGATAGATAGATAGATAGATAGATAGATAGATAGATAGATAGATAGATAGATAGATAGATAGATAGATAGATAGATAGATAGATAGATAGATAGATAGATAGATAGATAGATAGATAGATAGATAGATAGATAGATAGATAGATAGATAGATAGATAGATAGATAGATAGATAGATAGATAGATAGATAGATAGATAGATAGATAGATAGATAGATAGATAGATAGATAGATAGATAGATAGATAGATAGATAGATAGATAGATAGATAGATAGATAGATAGATAGATAGATAGATAGATAGATAGATAGATAGATAGATAGATAGATAGATAGATAGATAGATAGATAGATAGATAGATAGATAGATAGATAGATAGATAGATAGATAGATAGATAGATAGATAGATAGATAGATAGATAGATAGATAGATAGATAGATAGATAGATAGATAGATAGATAGATAGATAGATAGATAGATAGATAGATAGATAGATAGATAGATAGATAGATAGATAGATAGATAGATAGATAGATAGATAGATAGATAGATAGATAGATAGATAGATAGATAGATAGATAGATAGATAGATAGATAGATAGATAGATAGATAGATAGATAGATAGATAGATAGATAGATAGATAGATAGATAGATAGATAGATAGATAGATAGATAGATAGATAGATAGATAGATAGATAGATAGATAGATAGATAGATAGATAGATAGATAGATAGATAGATAGATAGATAGATAGATAGATAGATAGATAGATAGATAGATAGATAGATAGATAGATAGATAGATAGATAGATAGATAGATAGATAGATAGATAGATAGATAGATAGATAGATAGATAGATAGATAGATAGATAGATAGATAGATAGATAGATAGATAGATAGATAGATAGA
>NC_061845.1:9084489-9124489 GCF_019202785.1 Penaeus chinensis
TTTTCTTGGCGGCAATTAAGGTGACTGAGGCATAGTCCACAACGGGCCGGACAGCATGTATATAGAATGATCTTAGTACTTTGTGTCTGGCTCCTATGCGTCTCCCAGTCATTGCTCTCATGACAGACAGTCTTGCTTTGGTTCGGTCAACCAGGTACTGGACCTCCTTCTGGAAGGAGAGGGTCCGGTCTATCCTTACCCAAAGGTATAGGAAGTTCTGGACCCATTCCAATTCCACTCCCTGGATTTTCTCTTTGTCTCAGAGCCATGGCTTTGGATTTGGCTGCAGAGGTCCTACAACATTCCTCGGACACGAGGTCCAGACAACGCTGGGCTTTATTTTGGCTGCGTAGTCCAGTGGAGGTGATAGCGAGATCGTCTGCATACAAAATGATCTTGCACCCCACTGGGATGTTTATGTTGAGGATGCAGGACATTAAAGTGATAAATAGGGCTGGACTGAGAACCCCACCCTGTGGCGTGGATTTGGCTGCAGAGATCTTTAGTCCTGTCCTACAACACTCCTCGGACACGAGGTCCAGACAACGCTGGGCTTTATTTTGGCTGCGTGGTCCAGTGGAGGTGTTAGCGAGACCGTCTGCATACAAAATGATCTTGCACCCCACTGAGAGGTTTATGTTGAGGATGCAGGACATTAAAGTGTTAAATAGGGCTGGACTGAGAACCCCACCCTGTGGTGTTCCATTTTCGAGCAGCATGTGCTGCGATAGGTGACCCTGGAATTTGACATTGGCAGTCCTGTTCCTGAAGTAGTCACCTATCCAAGCCAAGAGTTTTCCTCTGATTCCCTTCTGGATCAGGCTTTCCTGAATGGCAAGCGGACTTGCCAGTTGAAAAGCCTTCTCCAGGTCAAGAAATACCACCACAGCTGGGCCCTTATGGGGTGCTTGAGAGTGTTGTTTGCTGTGTGCTGTGCTCATGTCCTGCGTGAACCCTTTGAGGTGTTCGTGCAGGGGACCCATTTTCCACTGGAGCCGGGTTAGTACCATCTCTCGGCCGTTTTGACCAGTCAGCTGAGGAGAGAGATAGAGCGGTACTTCCCTGGCTCCTTTGGTTTTGGGACGGGAACTATGGTAGCCCTCTTCCACCTCTGGGGTAGAGTGGAAGTTTCCCAGGACTTGTTGATGAGTTGCAGGAGTGCACGCTCACCTGCTAGTCCTTTGTGGGAGATAATGGGGTACGTGATCCCATCAGAGCCCGGGGCTGTGTTGGAACTGGATTTATAGGCTTTTCTTAGTTCCCTCAGAGAAAAGATAACATCTGAGTTATTGGGTTCGGTTGCCCTTTCTCTGATCTGAGCAAGTCTGTTTGGCTGTAGAGGCTTGTCTTGCCCTCAGCTCAGCTGGCAGATTGTTGTTGCTTGTTCTGGCAGAGAACTCGTGCACCAGTCTGTTTGCCTCCGCTTGGGGGTCGTGATGTGTGCACCTCTGGGCTGAGCAGCTGGTAGCTCGCCTGACCCGTTGCCACAGCTCTAAGAAGGGTGGTTTGGCGCTCGAAGGACTAACACCATTCCAACCACTTTTCCTGCCTGACTCTGTTGGCAATTTCCTTGGTATCCGTGACAGCCTCCCTTAGGAGGGATAAGTTGTCAGGGGTTCTTTGCCTTCGGAATAGTTTTCGGCACATGATCACCCTGTGGTTGACCTCCCTGATCTCGTCGTTGAAGTACCAGGTGTCTTTGTGACTTCTGGACCCAGGCCGAGTTTTGGGTATGGTCAGTGAGGCTGCTTCATTAATGGCATTTAGCAGGCTGGCTTCAAGCACTTCCACATTTTCGCTTTGTGGGGGATCATTGCATCTCAGACAGAGGGCCAAGGCCTTTTGAAACGCCTGCCAGTTAACCTTGTCTATTTTCCATCTTGGATTCGGTCTTAGGATTTCGGCTGGGCCAGCATCCATGAGGGTAGTTACAGTGCCGTAATGGTCACTTGTGACGGTCTCATCGACACACCAGCTAATCCTCCCCACCAGAGTCGCAGTGGCCAGGGTGAGGTCTAGCACCCCTCCTCTGACATGCATTGGCTCTTGGGTGTTGAGGAGAGCGATCTCAGGGAATGTCTCTAGCACGTCGGCTATGTGATAGCCAGCTGCATACGGTGCCCGGCAGGGAGCCAGGATGGGTTGGTGTGCATTGAAGTCTCCCCCTATGATCACTCGGTCGTGTGGAGCAGAAGCACAGACCTGGCTGATGTCTAAGCTTCTACAGACTGTCTGGCTGTACACGTTGTACAGTTTGAGGGGCCCCCCTGGCCAGGTGAATCTCGACGGCAAGGGATTTAACATCGTCTCCACAGTGCGATGCATCGGCTATTGCGGAGCAGGGGATTGTTGCTCTCACAAGGGTGATCAAGCCTCTCTTGCCAGGTGTTCGTGGCAGTGTGAAGACATGATACCCTGAGAAGTGAACAGTGTCCACTGTTAATGACTCCTGGAGCATGACAATGTCAATGTTCCTTGATCGCACTACTGCTTGGAGAAAGGCGTTCTTTGCGGAGAAGCTATTGATGTTCCACTGTAGGATGCTTAGGTAGTGTGTCATGATGTTACTCAGTGATAGTTACATCGTCGGAGTCTGACAACTCCATTGCGAGGTCCTCGCTGGTTTTTGTTGGAGACATCCGGTGTCGGCGGGGGGCGGCTTCCTTCCTCTTAGGAGGTCGGGAGGCCTTTTCGCTTTTGTTCCTTCCCCAGACGTGGGTGCCTGGGGGGGCAGGAACAAAGTCTGGTCACTTTTGAGCAACCTCTTGTCGCCTGAGGGCCGCCTCTTTCCTGACAGAGCAAGTCAGGCTCCAGGGATGATGCCTCTTGGCACAGTTGGGACATTTGGCTGTTGTGTCCCTCTTTTCTTCTTTGTATGTCTTATGGCATACCTCTGTGTTGTGTGCCTTGCTACAGACACCACATTTAGGCATAGCTGTACAGTTAGCCTGGTGGTAACCGTATTTCTGGCACTTGAAACACCGAAGTGGTTCAGGCACAGTTACCCAGATCAAGGGTAGTGGTTGGGGCACCTTTCATGGTCACCAGGACTTGCCTGGTTGGAGTCTTCCCCTTCGACATTCGGGAAGCTTCATGGTGACTGCCGTGATCTGGGCCTTGCGCGGTTCGTCAACTTTTTGTTCAGTCTGTGGGGGGTGTTTGTTAAATTTATCCATATATTGGTACGTGCTTCATCCTACAGCCCCCACCCACCACGGAGTCCAACAAGGGGAAGCTGAATATTAGAGCCAGTGTCTAACAACAACAGGAGTGATGAGAGGATATACACAGCCTCAGTGAGGGAAGGGAGGTCTTGTCCTTTTGCCAGGTGGTTCCTTTCATCCCTCTGAAGAAACCACCCAAAGGTTGTTTCACCTCAATGAGGAATGAAAGGACCTGTGTCTTTTCAAAGTGAATTCCTCTTCCCTCTGAAACAGCCACCCAAAGGCTGTTTCACCTCAGTGAGGGAAGAGGAGTCCTGCACCTTTCGAGGAAGTTTCTTCGGCCCTCAGAAACAGCCACCCAAAGGATGATTCACCACAGTGAGAGAGAGGGAATTCGGTGTTCTGTCTAGCAGCAGCTATTTCGACAGAACCAGGCTGAGGACCTGACAAAGGGAGGGGCTCCTACCTGCCTATTCATTCCTAAACGAAAAATCTAGAGTGGCAGTCATCAGACGGTCTGCCATACCAGTCCTTAGCAAAAAGAATGGCAACTCTCTGTGCACCGTAAGGCAGGCACGCTAAGGCCCCCCAGACACACCCTCCCCTGCGAGAGGTAAAGGTCTGCCCACGTCCGAGCACGAGCCCGAAGATGGGATCCAGTTCACCAGAAGGTGCGCAGAGAGTTATCCTAATACCGCGGCAGCAATGAGGGGTGGACACCGAGGCGGCGCGGTAACGCGTAAGCGTCGAGGCCGAATTTGCCGGGGGCGGGTCCAGTGTATCTCTTTAAAAAATCTCTTAAAGTCATCCCGGCAAAAAAATCGAGGGATCACGTGTGACCTCGCCTGCTCTGCTGGATCCTCTCCCTTCAGTTTGTATATATCCTGGTTGTGTATTGTGTAAATAGTGCCCTTTAGCATTAAAACCTTGTGTATGTTTCCTCTGGTGTGTTTTCGTTGACCTGACCGCTCTGATTCCTTAAAACGAACCCTATCATTGGCGACCTTGCCAGGATCAGACGGTCTGGAAAAAGGCACCATGAGGAACTATGTGCAGGAAGGTGAGATGCTGGGCCTTGAAGGCATGGCCTTCTTACACTACATTCAGGAGCAGGAGAGGATTAGACGCGAGCAGGTGGCTCTCTACTACCGGAAACGGGAGGAGCAGAGGCAGCTGTGGGAAGAGTAGTATCGCAGGAACCGCGAGGAGGAAAGACGCTGGAAAGCAAAGCAAACGCTGTGGAGGAACGTGGGCCCCCTGTGTTAGCCTTGCTCTGACCCTCCTTGTGTAAGGGAGCACGTCGTCCGGGCAACTCAGGTGAAACTCCTGGGAGTAGAACAGAACGCTGGCCAGAGGAGAGACTGACCACGGAGTCGCACATGGACACGATCCGTCTGCCCAAGGAATCGTCGCAGCGGGAAACCTGCCGGCAAGACAGACGAAAGCAGGGGTGCCTCGACCGACGGCGAAATACACGACAGAGAAAGCGACTGAACTCAGAGGAGCTGACCGCCCTTGCATGTCCGCTTGTGCAACTGGTGGGCGCGGGATGTGCACCAGAACGACAAGTTGGCATACACAAGGATATAGTAAGTATCGGTCCACCGGAGGAGCTGCCTGCCGAGGACGCGCCGGAGGAGCTGTCTGCTAGGGACGCGCCGGAAAAGCTGTCTGCTAGGGACGCACCGGAGGAACAGCTGGTGGGTGCAGGGTGTGCGCCCGAACGACCAGTTAGCTTCGGATACCCGCCCAAGGATCCGGTGGGCATCGGTTTGCCTGAGAAGCTGCCTGCCGAGAACGCATCGGAGGAGATGCCTGCCGTGGACGCACCGGAGGAGTTGCCTGCCGAGGCCGCACCGGAGGAGCTGCCTGCCGTGGACGCACCGGAGGAGTTGCCTGCCGAGGCCGCACCAGAGGAGCTGCCTGCCGAGGCCGCACCAGAGGAGCTGCCTGTCGTGGACGCACCTGGAGGAGTTGCCTGCCGTGGACGCACCGGAGGAGTTGCCTGCCGAGGACGCGCCGGAGGAGCTGTCTGCTAGGGACGCGCCGGAAAAGCTGTCTGCTAGGGACGCGCCGGAGGAACAGCTGGTGGGTGCAGGGTGTGCGCCCGAACGACCAGTTAGCTTCGGATACCCGCCCAAGGATCCGGTGGGCATCGGTTTGCCTGAGAAGCTGCCTGCCGAGAACTCATCGGAGGAGATGCCTGCCGTGGACGCACCGGAGGAGTTGCCTGCCGAGGCCGCACCGGAGGAGCTGCCTGCCGTGGACGCACCGGAGGAGTTGCCTGCCGAGGCCGCACCAGAGGAGCTGCCTGCCGAGGCCGCACCGGAGGAGCTGCCTGTCGTGGACGCACCGGAGGAGTTGCCTGCCGAGGCCGCACCAGAGGATCTGCCTGCCGAGGCCGAACCGGAGGAGCTGCCTGCCGTGGACGCACCGGAGGAGCTGTCTGCTGGGGATGCGCCGGAGGAACAGCTGTTGGGTATAGGATGTGTGCCCGAACGACCAGCTAGCTTGGGATACCCGCCCAAGGATATGGTGGATACCGGTCTGCCGGAGGAGATGCCTGCCGTGGACACGCCGGGGAAGGATACCCGGGAGGACCTACCTGCCGAGGACGCGCCGGAGGAACCACCTGCCAGAGGAGCAACTGGTAGGTGTAGGATGCGCACCTGAACGAACAGTTGGCGTCGAGGAGCAACTGCTGTGCAAAGGCACCCTGGAGGAGATGCCCCCCGAGGACATGCCGAAGGAGCTGCCTGCCGAGGACGCACCGGAGGAACTGCCGTCCAGGGGCACCCTAGAGGAGCTGCCCTCCGAGGACGCACCGGAGGAGCTGCCGTCCAAGGATACCCTGGAGGAGTCGCCTGCCTAGGGCGCGTCGGAGCACCAGTGAAAATTTCAGCTGGCCGGGCCATATTTAGAAGGCCCGGGCGAAGCTAGAACAAATCATAAAGAAGAAGAAGAAATTTCAACAGTTGTTCCGTGACTTTGACGTGTGTGCTTCCTTCCGCCATGTGACTTCGCCTGCTCTGCTGGATCCTGTCCCTTCTGTTTGTATATATCCTGGTTATGTATTATATAAATAGTGCCCTTTAGCATTAAAACCTTGTGTATGTTTCCTCTGGTGTGTTTCCGTTGGCTGACCTGACCGCTCACACATATGTGTGTTTGTGCGTGTGTGGTAGTGTAGCAGTTGAACCTGCATTAACCTGTGCATTCCAGGCTCTTTTTTATTGCAACTGATCCTTACGCCGGGTCACAGAGCACAGTTGGCAGGATCACACTTTCAACAAACAACCTGAGGACTTGTTACTTGCCCATTTCAGGCAGACAATTGTGGGTGGGAGAGGTCGTGCCTTGGGCGAAGCGAGGAAATCTGCCGAGAGGAGATTTAGCTGGCCTCTCCTCTCTCCTGGCGCCTCGCCAAGAGATGCGTGTAGCTAGTAACGGTGGTACCACCGTCTGGTGCCCTCCGACTGACTGCTTACGATGTTATACATACATACACACACACACATACACACACACACACACACACACATACATATATATATATATATATATATATATATATATATATATATGTGTGTGTGTGTGTACATATTTATACATATAAACACATACATACGAGGGGGTTCATTAGAGATTTTGCCTGACCTACTTCCGTTTATCATAGGAGGCTGGAATTCCATAAGCATAATGATATTCATCTCTATATTTTTAGTGCTTAATTTTGTTACAGCGGTGAAGGTGCAGTAGAGTGTGGAAATGGAACCAGTGGAGTATCGTGCATTGATCAGGTATTTATATCTGAATGAACACACAAGAGACTATAGGGAGACATATGGGTATGGAACGCATCCTACCCCAGGGTAATCCCAGTCTGCCATTAATGAGAGCCTTCAAGTGGAGCTACTCCAAGATGTCAAGATTAGTGTTAGATCTGTGGACAAAATCATTCATGACCATCTGTATCTGCAAAAGTTGTCTGCTCGATAGGTTCCGAGGCTACTCACATCCTTCCAGAAGCAAGAACGAGTCCATTGTTCCAAGGCTTACCGTAAAGTTCTAAGAAATCCAGGAGGGCTTATTTGAAAGACTATGCACACAACACCAGTAGTAGTTGCAGCAGCAGCAATAGTAGTAGTAGTGGCAGCAGTAGAAGCAATAGCAGTAGTAGCGGCTTCAAAATATATATAGTGGTGAGTTCCAGGTAAATTACATAGTACTAACCGTAACCTTATGTTGTGGGATAAAAAGCAGTGGGTTCTGAGCGATAAGGAGACGAGACCAGATCTGCCGGTACTCCCAAAGTGTGCGGAGGTATCTGCGTCCTCTAGCCAGGATATTGGCTACTGTCTCGATCAAACGGATATCTGTGATTGGCTACATTGTCACAGTTTATGACATCACTAATGACAGGCAAACCACTAGCATCACGTCACAAGCAGAGGACATCCAGTTCTGTTGCTATTGGTCATAATTACAATTTATTATGTGACACTATCCTTCTAGTGAGTGTCTTCACACAAATTACTGGGCATGAGAGTGGCAATAAATGCCTTAGCATGCACGTACTTAAGCTACAAACGTGTGCGTATAGTGCTTATGGGCGGCACTCTGCATTTCCCCCACGAGGGATAAGTATAATTCATGTTGATAAAAATACATGGTGCATAACAGGAAGTAAAACTCATAGCTCTCGGTGCCCATTTTCCATTGGGTTCATTGAATCTGTAGAAGTAGCAACAATAGTAGTACCAGTAGTACTAGCAACAGTAGTATTAGCAGTAGTAGTAGTAGCAGCAGTAGTAGCAGTAGCAGCAGTAGTAGCAGTAGCAGTAGCAGCAGTAGTAGCAGTAGCAGTCGTAGTAGTAGCTGTAGTAGTAGCAGCAGTAATAGTAGCAGTAGTAGTAGCAATAGTACCAGCAGCAGCAGTAGTAGTAGCAGTAGTACCAGCAGCAGCAGTAGTAGTAGCAGTAGTACCAGCAGCAGCAGTAATAGTAGCAGTAGTAGTAGCAGCGACAGTAGTAGTCGCAGCAGCATTAGTAGTAACAGCAGCAGTAGTAGTAATACCAGCACCAGCAACAGCAATAGTAGTAGCAGCAACAATAGTTGTAGCAGTAGTAGTAGCAGCAGCAGTAGTAATAGCAGCATTAGTAGTAGCAGTAATAGTAGCAGCAGCAGCCATAGTAGTTATAGCAGCAGTAGTAGTAGCAGCACCAGTATTAAGGGTAGTAGTAGTAGTAGCAGCAATAGTAACAGAAATAGTAGCAGCATCAATAGTAGTAGCAACAGTAATAGCAGCAGAAGTAGTAGCAGTAGTAGTGTGGAAGATTAGGAATCTTCCATGAGTGTTAGAAAAGAAAGAAAAATCACGAGTGCTGGACACAAGTGGAAAAAATCGTGATGAAGAGGTTTGTGAGGGAGCGCCCGGCAGGCTGACCCCGGGTCGTTTCCCTACTCGTCTGTGGGACGCTGTTAAGAGAGATCTACGGAGAAACTATGGCCAGAGTGTCTTTGGTGGTTATCTTGGTAAGCAGGGCTTGTCAGTTATCATTATCGAGTTTTTAAAGAACGTTCCACTTGAATGTAGATTTAATGTATTTCAAGAGAATGTAGACTTACTGTAATTATACTGCAAAATTAAAAATAGTAAAATATAGAAAACTTTAACTTTAGTTTACTCAATCCCTTCATTACAGGAATTATGATTTTAATATTATTAAAATAATGAATAACTATGTTTTCTAACACAAAAGCGGTGGTGGCGGCGATTATATTTTATTAGAAATCTAATCATTTTTTTATTTATCTACTGTAGATTTCCATAGTGGCGGCAGCGGTGATTTCCATGTCTTGCCATCTGTCATTTCCTACCATTGTAGTAATTGTGTAAGTTTGACCCACGGGGTGGGTTTTGCACAAATTCAAAAAATCCTCGGAGGATAAGCATTAATCTTCTCTTGTGGTTTCAGGTGGCGCCGGCTTTTAGTTTGTGTTTCTAGAAGTGACCACTGTGCACTGTATCCCCTATTTTTCTGCGTTTTTAACATTAGCAGTGATACTAAGTTTAATAGTAGTAGTTTCAAGTTGCCTACACGTACTGAGTATGATTAACCATATTTATACATAATGTATATATATATGACTATATTGACATTTAAGCTGAGATATATATATATTTTTTTTTTTATCATGTTCTTTTAGCTTTAGTATAATTCCTATGTTGCTTTTGATTGATCGCTTATATGTTAACTTGTTATATTCCCCTACAGAGCTAGCAATAATCCTTAAGGGATATCAATAGCATGTTTAAGTTTTGTTGTACTTGATTCACTTGTTTCCCTTTACTAAGTGGAGTCTTTCACTGTAGTATATTTATGAATATACGTTTTACTTGTCCGTTTGGGTTTGTAACATGTTCTAATGGGTTGCTTTACCTATTAAGTACTTGCATTTTTCTAATTCGTATAGTGAAGTGAAATGAGAAGTGGTGATGCTTGTTGTTGGTGTGTGAGGGTAGGAGAGCGGGGCGGTAGAGGCGAGAGGTGCTAGGTCAGCATAGTTCAGCATTACGTAGACATAACAATCCTTGTTTTCACCAGTCGTTCGCCTTCGTGTGATAACTCCTGACGTCACGGTCCTCTCCATGAGCGTCGCGGGGGGGGGGGGGGGGGGGGGGGAATTGTCACGTGCCGACTTTGCCTGTCAGCGGCTTTCTGAGTGCGTGTTACCATCCGTTTCAATACCGCGTAATTTTCTTTATTTTCACTGCCCAATGAGAGCGGAGAAAAATCAGTTATCTACTACCCAGCCGTCTCTTGATCTCAGGCATGTAGTGTTCAATGAGCAGAGGTAGAGAAATCCCATAAATGAGGTAGAACACTGCCTTCCCTTTTATGAAGGGAAGTTTCCTAAGAATGGATAAAGGAGTAGAAGAGACGAAGGATTGCCGAACATTTTTCCAAGAGTACAGGGTTTGGGCTAAACAAAATAATGCTACTGATTATCGGAGGGAGGCGGTAAAGGAGGAGACTAAACAAAGAGTAGTAGGGGCGATAGCCAAGGAGGGGAGCAGGATCCCTAAAAGGAATGTTGACGGTGGACATGGTAGAAAGTCGAAATGATACACTTACACCGGAAATATAAACAAACAGGTCGAGGTTAGAAAGAAACCGGTGGATAAAACAGGAGATGAAAGGACAGACATAGATTTAACGAGGAATGTGACAACGGATGGTTCTGTGACATGTGGCCACGGAACTGATAAATGCCACTTGCTGTCTGCTCGCATAGCAAGCTCTAGTGCTCATATGGGAAGGGGTCGTGGCGGACCTGCTAGGACATGTGGATATTGTCAGAAGACAGGTCATACCATAGATAGATGTTTCTTTTTTTTATCAAAAGCTAAGAGGAATGTAAGGGACACAGAGACTAAATGGTTTAACTGTGGGAAAATTGGCCATTTCGTGAGAAATTGTCCTGAGCCTTGGAGGCCAAAAACTGCTTCAAAAAAACTAGTAAATACAAGGGGGGTTTCAGTCCGTCCTAAAGTTGCCCCTGATTTGCAGGATAAGGCAAGGAAATATAGACAAGATAGTTGAGACATTGTTAAGATCCTGTCCCTGGGGGATAGTGAAGGGATGCTGTTATTTGATGTTTATCTTGGGGATAAGTGCATTGCAGCACTATTCGACACAGGAGCAGAAGTTTCCCTAGTACATAGTGAAGTGCTGAAAGAGCTAAGTGTGCCCTATAAGCAGGGAGTCTATTCATTGGGGGGATGGGTCTTTCCTAAATCACAGAGGGGAGATAGGTCTCACTTTTAATGTAGATAAGATAAAGACTTCATTTGTGTTCTTGGTAGTGGATACCTGGGGTTTACCATGCGAGATGCTGATAGGGTTGTATATACATCATGCCCTACTACCTTGTCCATTAACGGTCAGGATGTGAAGGTTGAGTGTAGTAATACAAAATCTGTCGCTTCCATGGCAACCGTAGGTCTGAATGGACGCTGGAGGACCAAGACGGGGAAAGCTGCAGGGGCCCCTGTGAAGTTTTCCCGCCTGGGAGAGGTGGATTTAAATTATGCTACGGATGTGTGCTCTAAAAATGAGGTTGCTATAGCCAATAACAGGGTTATTAATGAGAAAATTACTTAAGTTGATAGCGGGGCTATAGATGAGGATGCTATAGACAATAACCAGGTTATTAGTGAGAATATTACTTTAGTTAATGGCGGGGCTGTAGATGAGGTTGCTATAGGGAATGGTAGATTATCAATAAGATTTTTCTTTAGATAATAGCGCGGCTATAGATGTTACTATTGATAATAGCAGGTTTATTAATGAGAGGATTACATTAAATACTAGCGGGGCTATTGATAAGGTGACAAGAGATAGTAGCGGAGCTACTGATGTTTTTCCAGTAGAGGATCTAATAGTAGGTGCAGATTCGTGTGAATCTTTTTGTGTTTTAGTCAAGGACATAAGTATGAATGATTTAAATGGATCAAATATGTTATTTATTCCTCGAAAGGATTTAGAGGTAAGCTTAATGGAAGGCATAGTCACTCCTACTCCGTCATCAGATAGCGTCACAAAGTGGTTTCGGATACCATTTAAAAACGAGGGGAATAGAGTAGTAGAAATTGTGCAGAATACGACTGTGGGAGAACTCGCGAAATTAGCAGACATATCTCCTGGTGAAGCCAGAAGGCAGGTAGTAGCACGTGTTAAGAGCAACAGAAATAAACCTTGTAGATTATTAGAGGAAATAGACAAAATATTTGAACGAGGTTCAGAAGAGCACGGGGTGCTGGTAGACTTGGTTTTGGATTTCCCAAAGGTTTTTAGTCTAGATGAGGATCCTTTACCTATTTCGAATGAATATTTCCACGAAATAAAGGTTCTGGGTCCTCCAGTTTACAAGAAACCCTATCCCATCCCGTTGAAATACAGAGACGAGATTAGGACTCAGATTGACTCTATGTTGAGGGAAGGGATTATACAACCCTCACGTTCTCCTTACAATACACCACTGGTGCCAGTATGTAAGAGAGATGGGGGGTTGCAGTTATGTCTTGACTTCAGAGCTCTTAATGAATGTATTGAGGATGACCGATACCCTTTGCCAAACATAGATTCTATCCTACAAAGGCTAGGTAGGAGTGTCGTTTCTTCTCGTGTTTAGACCTCAGGTAGGGATATCATCAGATACCCCTAACCCCCGCTAGTCGAGAGAAAACGACATTTTCCACTATGGATGGCCACTACGAATTTATGAGGTTCCTTTTTGTGCTGAAAGACGCACCTTCCGCTTTCCAGAAGATCATTAATCAGGTCCTGTCTGGTCGAATTGGGGATGTAGGTTTTCTTTATTTGGAGGACATCGTAGTTTTGAGAGACACATGGGAAACTTACTGCAATAATATAAGACGAGTTTTAGGTCGTCTTCAGCAGAGTAATCTCTCTATCAACCTTGCTAAATGTTCGTTTTTTTAGTCAGAAGTTGAGTATCTTGGACATGTAATTAGTGAAAAGGATATTAAGCCACAAAAGAAAAAGATAGAAGCAATGAAGGGATACCCACAACCTATAATTTTGAAAGAGCTTCAGGAGTTTCTCGGTGAGACTGATTACTATAGCAAATTTATAAGTAATTTTGCAGATATATCGCGACCGTTAATTGACTTAACCAGAGGCTGTAAGACTAAAGATGGGAAAACGATACTATTGTGGACACAGGAAGCATTGGATGTATTTCACAAGTTGCATAGTCTGTCTGAGGATATAGTGTTAAAGTTCTCAGATTTTTCCCGTCCATTTGTATTAGTTATAGATGGAAGTAAAACAGCCATTGGGTGAGCTCTGTAACAGGAGGATAAAAACGGAACCCTTAGACCACTGTCTAAGAAAGAGAGGCATTGGCGATAGTATATGTGCTAAAGATAAACAGAACACTGATTCAAGGTTTCCAGTAATAGTTCTTCGTTATATTTTTTCTAGTAGAGATGGAAATGAAAGACTAGCCAGGTGGCGTATGTCAGTAGCAGAGTTTGCTACTTGCGTAGAGTACTTGCCGGGAAAGGACAATCATTTAGCAGATGCACTTTCGCGAATCAGAGCAGCTGATCAGCCGATAGACGATTTAGTTGTCGGTGTTGTTACTCGGCAAGCTACTACATCTTATAAAGGGATAAATCGGCTTGATAATCCGAGGTCAGAAATGGTAGATAACAGTGACAATAGTTCACCAGAGACCATTGACATATGGGGACTAGATAGTTTACGAAATGCACAAGATGAAGACCCGCTATGGGGTCGTGTTAAAAATTATTTACGAGGTGAAGGTGACCTCACTAAAGATGAGTTAAAAGGTATTCCTGGGAAAGTCGAGTTATCAGGTACAACCAGATGGGATATTGTATAATGTTTTAGATAAGCCTTTTAGAAAGGTCTTTGGAGTGGGGGTACAGCTTTAAGGTTAGCTCATTCGATTCCTGTTGCAGGGCATGGGGGTGTTTTGGTAACCTTAAAGAGATTGGAATTATTTGCATTTTTCCCAAACATGAAGAAAATGGTAATGGAATATTGTTCGTCCTGCGACATATGTTTGCGCTGTAAGCCAGGCAAACATATCCCTGTTCCTCTCTTAAGATACCCTGAAGTTTAAAGGCCTTTTGAAGTTTCAAGACCTTTTTTCAAGCTAAAGCATCGGGACCCTCATTTTCGGTATATTTTATTTTCAAAGGACACAGCTCCTTGGAATAATGTGGAAGATTATTTGCAAGAGACAAGTCATGGGCTCAAAGATTTTTAAAAGATGCAAAGAACATATTGAAGAAGATATCCAGAGAAGACCAAGCGGTCGACCTTATGCCAAGCCTTCCCAGATCATAGGAGACCGGGTATACCTCAAAGCTACTCCTAAGGTGGGGTTGAGCAAATTCTGGACCATGTAGGGCAATAGAAAAATCAGTGATGTATTCAAAATTAAGAGAATTGCTGATGGGAAAGAACGCAAAGTACACATAGATAGGTTGAAATTAGAACTGTCATTAGTAAGGGGCCAGGCCTATATCATAGATAAGGCATACCCAACCGAAGAAAAATTGAAGAAGAATTTGAGTATGACAATAGTTGGAAGATCCAGAGAAATATGTGGATTTGAGAAAAAAAAAAAATATATTGTGCATATTACTTACGAAGTAAGTAGTAGAAGGATACAAGGAGTTATATTTTAAAATATAAATACAGTAAATACAAAAAATAATTATAAACTAACCAGAGGGCTATTTGCAAAATAACGGGGCTCTTCTGAGTTTGATGTATGAAAGTCTTAAAATTTCAGATTGTGGGAATGACCACGGCCTGGATGGAGTCCGAAGACTCCCTTGCTCGTTCTGGACTGGTTTTCGTTCCCTATTCTAAGGTAACTTATACCTCGACAGTAAAGTTCGTTCCTGTCAAGATAGATCAGGGAGAGTTTTTGGATCCCTTTTTGAAGATTGGACAAAAATTAAAAGAGACTGTGGATAGTTTTAAAAAGCTTGGGTTATCAGAGATGAACTGTCCAGAGACAAATCGTAAGCCAGAAAAAAATGAAAGAATAGTGATTGCCGACACAATTGACACTATAATTGACAATATGAGAAAGAATATAGACAATCATATGACAACAATTCGAGATTTATTTTAGGTGAGTTCATCAAGGCCGACAGAAGCGTTCTCTCTGGGAGGGACTAAATTTGGTTAGCAATATTGCAGGGTTGTTAATGGGAAGGGTAACAAATCATCATATAGACATGTTGCACACCCAAATCATGGAATCTGATAAATTGACACGAAGAGCTTTTGAAATGGCTGGGGTCACCACTAGCCTGTTAGAGACTGTCATTATTCGGGAGGATGAAATAGCGAGGGCACTGGAGAGAATTGGTGAAGTTATTGTGATCATAGATGTAGTTTTTGTTCGATATTTTTAATTTCATTTTAACTTGGGGATATTTTTTTATATTTTCTTCTTACACTGTAAAACATGTGTTTTAACCTGTAGGGTTAAATCTACAATTTTATAAATATGAAAGATGTATAGTTCGTGACGTAGTTCATGACGTCACGAACACTATAAATACCGCCAAATCGGCGCGAAATATACTCAGTCTGGACCAGATACCCTGTGTGTCAGTTCTGTGTGCTGACGTTTGCTTTTTCTGAGGAGCTGGACGTGTTTTTTTTTCTCTCTCTCTCTCTCTCTTATTTGTTACATATTTATCTCCAAATAATCTTAATCAGTTAATAATAATAACTTTACTTTTTATTAAATATTAACACTCGTAAGGAGTGGTTTTAACCAATATTTTGCATTTATTTATTAAACATAAATGTTTTCGACATGCACTTAAGTATGTTACTTTACCTTTTCTGGTAATTATAAATAAAAAATAAACAATGCTTAGTCTGAATAAAAGAAAACCCATAGGCTGAACGTCAAGGAGTGAAGATTATGCTCGGTCTTTTTTTTTTTTTTTTCTTCTTTGTTTGTTTGCTTCACGCTACCACAACATAGCATCTTGACACTGTGAACCCACACTAATATATATATCAATAGCCACAGAGCAAAAGAACACCTCACAGTAGGAAATACGTTAACAAAGGAGGGGGTGTGCCTCATAATTCCTCCAAATGAAGAGAATTTACACAGATATTACTTTTCCTTGAATTTAAAACTAATGCCTGGAAGTTCTTTCGGAAATTTGATGGTATATCTAACCTTCCCTTTACCAGGCCACCAAATGGATGCTTTCCTGATTCATGCCTTCCCCAGACCAATCTTGAACTCTACGGCTTTTATCCATACCCAGATTTCTGCCGCTGTCCTTGTTTCAGAGGGACCTTATTGACTGCAAAGCAATGAAGGGACGTGAACAGGTCCGCAGCTTTTTTTGGCGAGGAGGAAGCAGAAAATTACTGCAGATATAAATCGGTGGGCAAAAAGGAACTATGCTGTGCGTATTGTGACAGAAGAAAAAAAAGTAAATTAAATGTTATCCTCTCCCTTAAGTGTCATAGAAGTATATGAAACTCAAACTTATGGTATCGGTGTGAGCTACATAGCTCACAACAGGAGATGTAAGGCCCCTCCTGCCTCCCGATAGCCTACAGGTCACCTGTGGTCAAGGTGTAGTACCTGTATGCCCCCCGTGCACGGTTACTGCGTGTATTAGAAGTCTGTGACAAAGAGCTGTATAGCATCTTGGGGACAGGCTGTTACTGAGGGGGGAGGGATGTGGAATATTAGGAATCTTCCATGAGTGTTAGAAAAGAAAGGAAAATAACGAGTCCTGGACACAAGTGGAAAAAAAAACGTGATGATGGGACATCGTACGATTTACGATCACGTGATGATGTTTGTGAGGGAGCAGCAACAGCAGTAGCAACGGGTCGCTTCCCTAATCGTCTGTGGGACGCTGTTAAGAGAGATCTACGGAGAAACTATGGCCAGAGTGTCTTTGGTGGTTATTTTGGTAAGCAGGGCTTGTCAGTTATCATTATCGAGTTTTTAAAGAACGTTCCACTTGAATTTCAAGAGACTATAAACTTACTGGAATTATACTATAAAATTAAAATTGTTAAATCAAGAAAACTTCAACTTTAGTTTACTCAATCCCTTCATAACAGGAATTATGATTTTAATATTATTAAAAAAAAAAATTAACTTGGGGAGATCTGTTATCCATGTTTTCTAATAAAACAGCGGTGGTGGCGGCGATTATATTTGAATAGAAATCTAAAAAAAATATATTTATCTAGTTTCCATGGTAGTAACAGCAGTAGTAGCAGCAGCTATAGTAGTAATAGCAGTAGCAGTAGCAGTAGCGTTAAGTGCTTGCATGCCTTCCCGCTTTCAGCTGCCACCGCTGGCTAGCCTGGTACGAAAAAGGGAGCAGCTATGCATAAGACTCCCCTGCCAGCTCATAGCCTCTCCATCATCAAGACTTCTACAGTGCCTCCTCGTGGCCACCCATGGAAAACTAGGTACCTTGCGGTCCTAGGCTGAACTGTGGAGGCTCTTGGAGCAGCAGGAGGCCCTAAATGTATAGAGCTATGGCCCACCGGCGTGTGGATACGCCCTGGCTTCGTACTAACTCCTGCCCCCCGCGCCCCCTGGGGTTAATGGGCGGCTGTGGGGAGTCAGGCCTTGCCAGTCGGCCCCCCCGAGATAACCAATGGCAACGAACCATAAAGTTGTTGATGCTGGGGGGAGGGCTAAAGTCCCTCCTACCCAGCAAGTACGGCGGGCTGTGGGTACCTCTGGGTTGGCGACCGCTGGGACTCGGGTGGGGTCCCAGCGGCCGCCAGCCTGGTGTGATGCTTGTGGGGGAAAGCCCCAGGGAGCCCTGCAAGTGGATTATGGGGCCTGCAGCCAGCCAACCTCCTCTATATGGGGCGGCGTCGGTAGGGGTGGCAGAGGTCGCGCCCACCCGGAGTGACTGCCTGAGGTTAAACCTCAGGCGGACTGTCAGGGTGGGGGCTTGGAACATCCATTCCCTGCGACAGGACGATCGGTTACCACTACTATCGAGGGAATTGAAACAGCTGAGAGTTGAGGTGGCTGCTCTCTCGGAGGTGAGAAGACCTGGCAGTGGCACGATTAGTGTGGGTGGCTACACCTTCTACTGGTCGGGCCGCAGCGATGGCCACCATTTCCAGGGAGTAGCCATAGCCATCTCCAGCAGACTTCAACCCTTGGTAGTTGAGTTCACTCCATTCGATGAGCGTATCATGCTATTGAGACTGAAGCTTTCATTTGGCTTCATGTCTCTTGTTGTATACGCTCCTACGGATGTTTATAAACTTGAGGTGAAAGAGATGTTTTACGCCAAACTTGCATCTGTGGCAGACAGATGTCCTCGGCGAGATATTCGTATTGTTCTGGGCGACTTTAATGCGGTATCCGGCTGTGATTGAGCTGGCTACGACATGTCTGTCAGTCCTCATGGCTCAGGAGCTGATGCTGGCAGCGAGAATAGCCTCCTTTTCCGTGACTTTGCTAGGTCCCAGAAATTGAGGATTTCTGGCTCCTGGTATCAGCGTTCTGACCCGCATCGTTGGACTTGGTACAGCGGTACAGGTAGAGTGGCCAAGGAGATCGACCACATCCTCATTAGCACATGATGGAGGATCCTCCAGAACTGCAGGGTGTATCGAAGCGCTGAGTTCTGTGGAAATGATCATAGATTAGTTGTGGCTACTCTCCGGGTCCACTTTAGAACCCCCCATCGCCCAAATGAACACCCTAGGGTGTTTCATTTGGACAGATTGAGGGAGGACGAGTGTACCAGGGGGTTTGCCGAGGCTATCTCTGATCGTCTCACAGCACTCGAGGGCCAGACAGACCCTGTTCTTATGTGGGATACTTTCAAGTGTGAAACGCTTGATGCAGCTCAGGAATCCATTGGTGAATGCCCAAGAACAAGACAGAATTCCATCTCGCAGGAGACACTGGAAGCCACAGATGCTTGTCGTGCGGCTCGACTGTCAGGGGATCGCAACTTGCACCGCTCTCTGGTGCCCAGGACTAGGTCATTGTTGAGAAGGGATAAGGAACAGTTTATCAGTAGTCTTGCAGAGGAGGTCGAAAGCCATTTCCTTGTAAATGACCTTCGTCCTGCCTACCAAACTCTGAGAAAGCTGAACTCCAAGCACCCCTCACAGACGACTGCAGTCCGCTCAGCAAGTGGCCAGATAATCTCAGATCCTGATGTGGTGCGTGTGTGTTAGGCTGAGTATTTTGAGCAGTTGTATAAGGTTGATCCACCAACAGTTAACATGGATGCGGGTAATGTTGAGACTCCTCTGCCAGATCCACCCATCAGTGAGGATCCACCCTCCCTGACCGAAATCAGGGGGGCGATCTCCAAGCTGAAGAGTGGTAAAGCAGCAGGTGTTTCTGGCATCCCAGCCAAATTGTTAAAGGCTGGTGGAGAACCTATGGCAAGGGGCTTGCATGCAGTCCTGTCTGCCATCTGGCAGACTGGTAACTTTCCCCCTGACCTGCTGAGGGGTGTGGTCATCCCTCTCTGGAAGGGGAAAGGGGATCGGTGGGACTGCAGCAATCACCGAGGCATTACACTACTCAGTGTACCAGGCAAGGTACTCGCGCAAATCTTACTGAGACGTATCAGGGACCACTTGTTGAGGCACCAAAGGCCGGAGCAATGTGGATTCACTCCTGGTAAGTCCACAATAGACCGCATCCTGGCGCTTCGAATCATTATAGAGCGCCGTCGTGAGTTCGGACGTGGGCTGCTTGCAGCCTACATCGATCTCAAGAAGGCGTTTGACACGGTGCATCGCGAATCTCTCTGGGAGATCCTGAGGCTAAGAGGAATTCCAATAAGGATTATTGGACTAATAGGAAACCTGTATACAGGCACTGAAAGTGCTGTAAAGTGTGGTGGGGGGCCTGTCGAGCTTCTTCCCTGTTAGTTCAGGTGTGAGGCAAGACTGTGTTCTTGCACCAACACTTTTCAACACTTGCATGGATTGGATACTGGGTAGAGCTACTGTCCAAAGTCACTGTGGAGCAACTCTGGGCAATATCAAGGTTACAGACCTTGACTTTGCCGATGATGTTGCCGTACTCGCTGAATCTCTGGAAACCCTAGTGGCGGCTCTTGATGCATTTAGCAATGAAGCGAAGCCCCTGGGGCTAGAGGTCTCCTGGACCAAGACCAAGATCCAGGATTTTGGGGGCCTGCTAGGAGACCCTGTCCAGCCGATACGTGCTTGCGGTGAAAACATCGAAGTCACAAAGAGCTTTATATACCTCGGTAGTGCATTTCACGACTCTGAGCTGTCAGACCAAGAAGTCAGTAGACGGATTGGCCTGGCAGCAGGGGTCATGAAATCTCTCAACAAGAGTATTTGGAGATGTCGGTACCTGTGCAGAAGGACCAAGTTACGTGTTTTCAAGGCCCTGATACTGCCAGTTTTACTCTATGGTAGTGAAACTTTGACACTATCTTGTGCTCTGAAATCTCGTCTTGATGCCTTTTGTAACAGATCCTTGCACCGGATTATGGGGTACAGTTGGCGGGACCATGTGTCCAACCAACGGCTGCACCGTGAGACCGGTACAGGACCTGTTACTTGCACAATCCGTGATCGCCAACTCAGGCTATATATGGCCACTTGGCTCGACTCCCACAGGATGATCCTGCCCATCAGGTTGTCTCTGTCCGAGACAACCCTGGGTGGAGGAGGCCTGTGGGACGACCGAGAAGGTCGTGGCTTAGGCAGATCGATCGAACCTGTCGTGAGGAACTAGAGATGGGCCGGGCCCCTGCCTGGCGGCTCGCCATGAGGGATCCTCGTAGGTGGAAACGAAAGGTGGATGCGGCTATGCGCCCCTGCCGGCGTTAGCCCCAAAATGATGATGATGAGTAGCAGTTCCAGTGTTAATGGTAGTAGCAGTAGTAACAGCAGCAGTAGTAGCAGTAGAAGCAGCAGCACTAGTAGTAGTAGTAGCAGCAGCATTAGTAGTAGCAGTAGCAGCAGTCGTAGTAGCAGCAGTAGTAGTAGCAGTATTAGTAACAGAAGTAGTAGTAACAGCAGTAGTAGTAGCTCCAGCAGTAGTAGCACCAGCAGAAGTAGTGGTAGCAGCAGTAGTTGTAGTAGTAATAGCAGCATTAGTAGTAGCCCCAGTAGCAAAAGCAGTAGTAATAGCACCAACAGTAACAGCAGAAATGGCAGCAGCAGCAACAGCAATAATAGCAGCAGCAACAGCAGTAGTAGCAACAGCAGTAACCGCACCAACAGCAGTAGTTGCAACAGCAGTAGCAGCAACAGCAGCAGTTGTAGCAACAGCAGCAGTTGTAGCAACAGCAGCAGTAGCAGCAGCAGCAATAGCAGCAGCAACAACAGCAGTAGCAGCAGCAACAGTAATAGCAACAGCAATAGCAGTAGCAGCAACAACAGCAGTAGCAGCAGCAACAACAATAGCAGCAGCCACAGCAGTAGCAGCACCAACAGCAGTAGCAGCACCAACAGCAGTAGTAGCACCAACAGTAGCAGCAGCAGCAGCAACAGCAGCAATAGCAGTGGCAGCAGTTATATATTCACATATCATGTTAGCACTTTATTGCGTTTTTATTGTGTAAATTGTTGCAGATTAATCTGTGCGTCAGGTCTACTCCTAGGGAGAGAGGGAGAAGGAGACTGTTGTTCGTCCTCATGTATCTTCTGTAGATGTAGAAGGTCGAAATAAGAGGTAGGTTCTTTATCTTGCTGTTTATTGGGCATCTGTACAGAGAGCAGGAAAGGGTAACAATTGAACTGTCGTCTCTCCAGTAGCAAACTCGAGGAGTTGCCAATTAGGCTCTGTAATTGTTGTCACCTCGGGTGTATCTGTTTTACAAGGTAGAAATGGTTATCAACAAAGGCATAGGTAAACATGACACAGATTTCATATATCCACACCTCCCTCCCCCCTTTGTGCTTGTAGTAGTGTCTCAAGCCTTTCTGATCTGCGTGGGGCAGAAGAGGATGTCTCTACTTCTGTGGACGTTTTGCCCATGCAAGGGACCACAGGGATGTGGGGGAGTGGGTCAATACTGGGATCTGGGATCGGGCGCAGGAAACGACGATTACGCCACCACACCCGGCCACTTGGGAGTCGCACCTCGTAGTCCCTGTTACGGCCGCATCCCATGACGACCCCAAACCTTGTCCCATCGGTGTGTGTCTGTGTTCTGAATGCGGACATGGTCGCCGAGACTCAACTTGGGAAGGGGCCGTGCGTGCTTATCGTACTGGCTTTTCACGTGGCCAGCACGGGCTGCAGCTCGACGGTCGTAATCTTCTGTACGTTCCTGCCATTCCTTGGCGAAGGATGCAGGGGATGCAGGGTGGGCAGGGACACACGTACGGAGGGGGTAGCCATATGGCAACTGGGCGGATGACCTTCCAGCGGCAGTGGGCGTGTTCCGTACCTCCAGCAGGCCGCGGTCGAATTCCTCGGTGTCTATGTTACCTGAGGGCATTGTCTTCAGAATCAGGTACTTGGCAGACTTGACAGTGGCTTCGGCATGGCCATTTGACTGGAAAACTGAGGCCCACCATCTGTCTGGAATGTGGACACCAACTTCGCAGAAGATGCGACAAAACATCCTCACGGTCTTGGACGTAGATGTGTCGGTCCCACAGGGATTGATAGCAGGCTACCCAGACAGTCTGTCCGCGATCACAAGGAAGGCCTTCCTAGCGACTGTGAAAAAGTCTGCAGAGACAGACTCGCAGGGCATCATCTGAAAGAAGTGGCTCTTGTTGGTTCGGTTGATGGGTCTGGCATGGTTCGCAGGCTTGGACAGTGCTCTTGATATCTGCTTCAATACCTGGCCAGAAGACCGTTTGGCGTGCCCTGCGAATAGTCGCATCCGCACCACGATGGCTGTCGTGAAGTCGAGTGAGGGTACTTCTGCAAAGGGCTTTGGGGACGACTATGCGTTGGTTGTAAAGGAACAATTCCCCATCTGCGTAGATCCTATCGCGTAGTTTCCAGTATGGAAGGAGTGAGGAGTAGAGCGCATACCGATGTGAAGGGAATCCTGATGTGACACAGATGAGCAGGTGTATATAGTCCGGGTCATTCCAAGCGGCTTTTCGAAGGTCTTAAATGTTCCGTTCAGCGTTTTGATGCGGTAACTCCTGGGCTTCTTCGGTGACAACAGCGTTGACAATGCGCCTCAGATGTATGGCAGATTCGGTATACAAAATCTCATCATCTGTGGTAGGCTGGTCCACTGGCGCACGTGGCATCTGGAAATGATAACTCCTTGCCTGGGCGCCAGACAGCTGTGAAGATGTATGGTGAGATTTTCTCCTTGAGGCGTTGCAGTTGTGCTTTTTCCACCATGTCGAGGGTGTAGTTGTTGAGGATAGGGGATCAATGGGCGATGATCCGTCATTAACGTGAAAGAGGGTAGGCCGCACAGGTAGTACTACTTGGTCATGGCCCATACTGCGGCGAGCTCTAACTCAATTATGGCGTATCGTGACTCTGTATCAGTAAGAAAACGGGAGCCACATTGAACAAGACAGGTCCTCCCCTGGCCATGTTCTTGTAGAAGGGCATATCCTATACCATTAAGTCGTGAGACGTCCATCTGAAGGATCACTGGTAGGGCAGGGTCAAAATGTGCCAAGACTGAAGGCTTAATCAGCAGGTTGTTGACCTTGGAGAAGGCCGTCTCATGATCGGGGGTCCAGACAAAAGAGCGTTTTGGGCTGAGCAAAAGACGCACTTTTCTCCTGCTATGTCAGGAGAAAAGTGTGAGAGCTGGTTTACCAGGCCCATGAAGGAGCGGAGGTCAGTGATGTTGGCAGAAGTAGGGAAATCCTGGATAGCACTGATTCTATTCTCGTCCGGTGAGATGCCTGTAGACGACATGTTGTAACCGCAGAAGTGGACTGAGAGCTCTGCCACATGGAATTTATCTTTGTTTATAGTGATGCCAAACTCACGGCACCTGGTAAGGGTATGGTGGATCTGCTGGAGGTGAGTAGATAGGTCCTCATCATACAGTAGAACATCATCGATGACCTTGACACAGTTTTCAATGCCATGGAGTGCCATGTCTCTGCGAAGGCAATATTCATTACCTGTGGCAGAGAATCCCTCTTCCACTAATTCGAGTTGCCAATAACTATGAAGGGTGTCCATGGTGCTGAAGAATCAGGATGAAGGGCTGACACTGCAAACGGCGTCAAGGGGTGAAGGGGAAGGGTGTGTTGGGCGTGCCACTTGACTGTTAAGCTTTGTGAGGTCTATAGTGAGCCTTACACCAACATCCTTCGGGACGACAACTAGCGGATGACACCACTCAGAAGGTTGATCTCCAGCAGGCTTGATGATACCTTGACAGACTAATGACTGGAGCTCATCCTTAACCTGCTGCTGGAAAGTAAGAGGGATTTGGCGAGGGGTGTGTACAGCATAGGGGATATGCATAGGCGGACCCGACATTGCCCAAAGAGGGGCGTTCTGGAGGTCTTTTGACACCAGGACATCACTGAATTCCTTGAGAAAATAGTCCATGGCAGCTGCTGGGGAAACGTTGGCAGATTTTGGTAGCTGAGTGCAACGGTTGACGTGCTGAACGTGTTGAATGGGCTTTGGAAACTCCTGAGGAATGATAGCCAATGCCTTGCAGTGACTGTAGGAAAGAAGAGGCGTCGGGATATCCTTGTGAACTTGTACTGTGGCCTTACCAGATTGCCTGCCAAGCCTCAAAGTTGTGATGAAACATCCAAGGGCAGGTGACATTTCCGAGCCATCAGCTGTAAGGGTAGCAGAGGTGGTTATTTTTCGGAGGCTGCTCTTTGGTATTGTGTTCTCCAATCACAGTAATGTCTGCACCTGTGTCTGGTAACATCTGCAACTGAAAGGACTTGTCACCGTGAATGAACTGAATACAGATGGGACTAGGAGAACCAGTGGAATGCATGACGTCAGCCGCACGACTACAGGCATTGGCTGTGCAGTTGTGTGGGCTCGACTATGGTGTGGCATAGTCTGGAGCGGCAGTAATTGTCATAATGACCTAGCTTCTTACAGTGCCTACACTGAGCAGCTTTAGCAGGGCATTTCTCTCTCCTGGCCCAATGGCCTTTACGCCCAAAATTACGGGAAGTAGAATCATGTGTGGGGCAGTCAGAGGGGCCTTGTACACGGCCACATGAGGGGCAAGGCTGGCCTGAAGACTGCTGAGTGGAGCTTCCAGTTCGGCCTGAGGTTGATCATGACTGCTTCTTATAAGAGGAAACTGCACACATCTGGCTAGGTGAGGCGTGAATGGTTGATGCTGTGGTCCGGGTAGCCTCATAGGATCTGCAGCAAGTGGCGACATCCTGTAAAGAAGCATTGTAATTGAGGGCAATTAACTTTTGAACACGTTCCTTGTCCCGGACTCCCATAAGGGTGACCATTTTATACATGTAACAGAATGGCCAGGACATAGGTCGACTTACTCAGCAAGGCCTCACATAAAACTGTCCGAAGTCTTCCCTCTCCATCTGACGACAGCAGAGTAGTGCTCGACGACGGAGAGCTTTGAAGTAGTCTTGGAGGGCGTCAAGAATCGCTTCCCCAGAGAGGGTAGTATCTGGAGAAATGCCTAAGGTTTGTTCCAAAGTCTGCTGGACCTCCAGGGAAACTGACATCCGCAGTTGGATAATTTGCTTCTCCTGTGTGAGTTTTGGGAGGTCAACCATGGTGGAGAAATCCGCCCAACGACGTCGCCATTGCCTGAATATCTGGTAAGTGGCATCAGCCTGGAGTACAGGAGGGCTGGGAGCCATAGGCTTCATGGCAGTGGGTGCAACTGCTGTGTGGGAAGACATCTGTGGGGATGTCGATGTCGAAGATGTTGTAATAGCCGTCGTAGTGGGTGTAGAAGTTGTGAAGATCCCATTGGTGGATGTTGAACACGTAGGTGTGGGAGTAGAAGGGACGAAATCATGGGCTGAAGGTCTCAGAACAGGCGTGGGAAGAGGCTGAGCTGCGTGAGGAACTTGTGGAGTCGCCTGTTGAGCACCCGGGAGGGTATAATGAAACGCTTGTAATGTCTGAAGAAAGCATTGAGAATCCTCTTGTCGAAGCCGTCTGTCCTCATCTCGCCACAATCTTTGTTCTTCTCTCCTCATCTCATCCTCTCGTCTTATTGCCTCAGATCTTGCCTCTGCAGTGAGTCTAGACTCCTCGAAGAACCTCATTAGGTGCATAAGTTCAACATTAGGAGGTGTAAGAGTATAATTAGGTGTGAGGAGTGGCATTGTAGGGGAATGCTGGCCTGCAGTGATGTGTGAGCCGCCGTCTGTCGGGTCGCCTAAGTGCCCGCTGTGGGGTTGTAGTGGGTGGTCTGTGAGCAGTAACTCTTCTTAGCCTGTGGTAAACAGAACCCTGGCTTGTGGGGTGTCTACGGTCTCCTCTAAATACACTGAATCTGCCATTATGCCCTCAGTTGATGGAGCAGTTCAACGGCATATAATATCACCTCGAGAAGTAAGGTGAATTTTCAGGGTAAAATATGGTAACAATCGTGCGGGAGTATGTACGTGCGTGCGTGGGTGACAGCGTCCCATATATAAAGTGAGGCTAGCCCGGAGCTCATTACCGAGCTGACCACCGAGTTGGGAAGTTGTCGCTCGTCGTTATGAATCGGGTAGGGGTATAGAGGTACCCAAGTACCACCCGAGACGCTGAGAGGCTCCGCAAGGGGTGAGCACAGCACACAATACAACACTTTAAACACAATTTCACCGCACTTTAAGGGTTCCACTGCCACTTTACACTACACAAGGAGTAGTTAATAAGTAATTTAGTCACTTCACTGCCCTGGAGAAAGTTTGAGGGTAGTCAACCAGTGGGTCCGACCGCAAGGCTCTCTGTAGATTCGGTTAAACGTCTTACAGGGTATGGATTCCTTTTAACACTGCGTCGAAATAAGAGGTAGGTTCTTTATCCTGCTGTTTATTGGGCATCTGTACAGAGAGCAGGAAAGGGTCCACTGAAGGGGAGTAGCAAACTCGAGGGGTTGCCAATTAGGCTTTGTAATTGTCACCTCGGGTGTATCTGTTTTACAAGGTAGAAATGGTTATGTACAAAGGCATAGGTAAACATGACACAGATTTCATATATCCACAAAGACGAAGACAGAAACGCAGAGGGAGGAGACAGAAAGGGAGAGGGAGAGGGTAACAGAGAGGAAGACGGAGAGGGAGACGAAGACGGAGATAGAAAGGGAGACGGAGAAGAAGGAGAAGCAGACAGAGAGGGAGGCGGAGACGGAGAAGGAGAGGAAGAGGGAAAGGGAGACGAAGAGGGAGAAGGAGACAGAAAGGAAGAGGTAGAGAAAAATAGAGGGAAAGGGAGACGGTGGCGGAGAGGGAGAGGGAGAGGGACAAAGAGAGGAAGAGGGAAAATAAATAATGAACAGCGAAGAGAAAGGGTGCCACGTCTGAAAAGTCACTGACCTACCAGAAGAATGCAGACACTAAACGGATGTTCTGGAAAGATGCCTCGGAAAAAAAATATATGTACTTTGTGAAAGTATATGTTCATGTGTCTGTTTGTTTATGAGTGTGTGTGTGTGTGTGTGTATATATACATATATATATATATATACATATATTTGTTTGTATGTAAGTCTAAGAGAAAGAGTAGGAGCCTGCTTCCCTCCTCGTGCCCCCCCCCCCCCCCCCACACACACACGCCCCAAACCCAGGATCTCTCCCTGTCTCTGTTAGTATCAGGTTTTCACAGAGAGATAATTGAGCAGATAGGCACAGATGAACCACAAATAAAAGAGAAATGAAAAAAAGAAAAGAAAAGACGAGCGAGGAAAGATAGCGAAGAAATAAATCCTGCGGCGACTGGAAGTTAATATCGCCTGGAAGCGAAACATCCTGTCTTTTTTTTATCCTTTTTTTTTTCTTATACCCCATACTATGACGCAGACTGTGACGTCATCCGGGCGTTACACGTAATCTTGAACCACATTATTTCAACCTTCACCCCTATGCCCACTTTCCCCCCATACCCACCCATCCCCATTACCCCCCCCCCCCCCCTCTACATGCCCATTCTCTTTCTCATTCTCTCCCTCTTACTACACTCGGGTTACCTGCTGATTATTTTGCCTACTTTTATTGTCTTTCTTTTTTATTTTATTGTCTTTCTTTTATCTTTAGTTGTCTTTGCTTTTTTGTTTATTCTCTTTGTTTTTCTTTTATTCTCTTTGTTTTCATTTATTTTTTTGTTTTTCTTTTATTCTCTTTGCTTTTCTCTTGTTCTCTTTTCATTTTTTTTTTGTTCATCGCCTTTCTTTTATGCTTTATTTTTATTCTCTTTGTTTTTCTTTTATTCTCTTTGCTTTTCTCTTGTTCTCTTTTCTTTTATTTTAGTCTCTTTGCATTTATTTAATTTTCTTTATTTTTCTTTTGTTCTCATTGCTTTTATTTTTTTCTCTCTTCTCTTTTATTTTCATTGTCTTTCTTTTATTCTCGTTCGTTTTGCTTTTATTTTTCGCTTTTCCTTTTTTCTCTTTGCTTTTCTTTTATTCTCTTTGTTTTTATTTTATTCTCTTTTTTTTTCTTTTATTCTTTCTCCTTTTCTTTTATCATCTCTGTTCTTTAATTCTCTTTGTTTATTATTCTTTTTGCTTTTGTTTTCTTTGCTTTTATTTTATTGTCTTTGCTTTTCTTTTGTTCTCATGTCTTTTTGCTCTTTCCTTTTATTTTATCAACTTTTCTTTTCTTATATTATCTTCGCTTTACTTTTGTTCTAATTGTTTTTTCTTTTGCTCTCTTCGCTTTTATTTTCTCTTTTATTTCATTTTAATCTCTTTGTTTCTTTATTCTCGTCGGCTTTTTTATTATCTTTTCATTAATTTTCTTTCCTTTTATTTTGTTCTCATTGACTTTTATTTATTCTCTTTGATTTTCTTTTATTCTTTGTTTTCTTATTCTCTTTGATTTTCTTTTATTCTTTGTTTTCTTATTATCTTTGATTTTCTTTTATTCTTTGTTGTCTTATTCTCTTTGATTTTCTTTTATTCTTTGTTTTCTTATTCTCTTTGATTTTCTTTTATTCTTTGTTGTCTTATTCTCTTTGATTTTCTTTTATTCTTTGTTTTCTTATTCTCTTTGATTTTCTTTTATTCTTTGTTTTCTTATTCTCTTTGATTTTCTTTTATTCTTTGTTTTCTTATTCTCTTTCATTTTCTTATTCTTTGTTTTCTTATTTTCTTTGATTTTCTTTTATTCTTTGTTGTCTTATTATCTTTGATTTTCTTTTATTCTTTGTTTTCTTATTCTCTTTGATTTTCTTATTCTTTGTTTTCTTATTCTCTTTGATTTTCTTTTATTCTTTGTTTTCTTATTCTCTTTGATTTTCTTTTATTCTTTGTTTTCTTATTCTCTTTGATTTTCTTTTATTCTTTGTTTTCTTATTCTCTTTGATTTTCTTTTATTCTTTGTTTTCTTATTCTCTTTGATTTTCTTTTATTCAACGTGTTCTTATTTTCTTTGATTTTCTTTTATTCTTTGTTGTCTTATTCTCTTTGATTGTCTTTTATTCTTTGTTTTCTTATTTTCTTTGATTTTCTTTTATTCTTTGTTTTCTTATTCTCTTTGATTGTCTTTTATTCTTTGTTTTCTTATTTTCTTTGATTTTCTTTTATTCTTTGTTTTCTTATTCTCTTTCATTTTCTTATTCTTTGTTTTCTTATTTTCTTTGATTTTCTTTTATTCTTTGTTGTCTTATTCTCTTTGATTTTCTTTTATTCTTTGTTTTCTTATTCTCTTTCATTTTCTTATTCTTTGTTTTCTTATTTTCTTTGATTTTCTTTTATTCTTTGTTTTCTTATTCTCTTTGATTTTCTTATTCTTTGTTTTCTTATTTTCTTTGATTTTCTTTTATTCTTTGTTTTCTTATTCTCTTTGATTTTCTTTTATTCTTTGTTTTCTTATTCTCTTTGATTTTCTTTTATTCAACGTGTTCTTATTTTCTTTGATTTTCTTTTATTCTTTGTTGTCTTATTCTCTTTGATTGTCTTTTATTCTTTGTTTTCTTATTTTCTTTGATTTTCTTTTATTCTTTGTTTTCTTATTCTCTTTGATTGTCTTTTATTCTTTGTTTTCTTATTTTCTTTGATTTTCTTTTATTCTTTGTTTTCTTATTCTCTTTCATTTTCTTATTCTTTGTTTTCTTATTCTCTTTCATTTTCTTATTCTTTGTTTTCTTATTCTCTTTCATTTTCTTATTCTTTGTTTTCTTATTCTCTTTCATTTTCTTATTCTTTGTTTTCTTATTCTTTGTTTTCTTATTCTCTTTGATTTGATTTTATTCTTGTTTTCTTATTTTCTTTGTTTTTCTTTTATTCTATTTGCTTTCTTTTATTATCTTTGCTTTCTTTTATTCCTTTTATATTCTTTTATTCTCTCTATTTTCTATTTTCTGTTTTATTCTCTTTTCATATATTCACATTTCTTTTAAACTCTTTTTTTTATTCTCTTTTCTTCTCTTATTCTTTTTTATCTCATTATTTTATTTTTTTATTCTCTTATTTTTCAATTCTCTTTTTTTTTTGGTTCTTATTTCTTCAGTCTCTTATTTTTCATTCTCTTCTTCCATTCTTTTATTCTTTTATTTTCTGATTCTTTTCTCTTTCTTTTATTCTCTCATTTCTTTATTCTTTCCTATATTATCTTATTCTTTGATTATCTTATTCTTTTATTCTCTCATCTTTTTATTCTCTCATTTTTTTATTCTCTCATTCTTGTATTCTCTCATTCTTTTATTCTCTCATTTTGTTTCGTTCATTCTTTTATTCTCTCATTCTTTTATTCTCTCATTACTTTATTCTCTTATTCTTTTTCTCATATTCTTTTCTCTTAGGCTTTTATTATCTTATTATCTTTTCTTTTATTCTCTTTTAGTCTCTTTATTATTTGCTTCTCTTATTCTCTTTTAGTCTCTTTTAATCTTTTTTTTATTCTCTTATTTATTTATTTTTTCTTTGCTGTTTTATTCTCTTTGCCTTTTTATTCTTTTTGCTTTTCTTTTATTTGCTTTGCATTTCTATTCCTCTCTTTGCTTTTATTTTATTCGTTTTCCTTTTTTTCTTTGCTTTTATTTTATTTTGGTATTATTTTGTTCTCTTTGCTTTTCTTTTTTTCGTTTTTCTTTTATTCCATTTGCTTTTCTTTCATTTTCTTTGCTTGTCTTTGGTTCTCTTTGCTTTTATTTAATCTGCTTCCCTTTTTTTTATCTATTTCAAACACTGAAATAGAGTTGTTCATACTTGAAATGTTTTAAATTATCTTGAAGTCATAATATAAACAGTTGAATAAAATTATAATAAACAAATTAAAGGTTCAATGTACCTATATCAGTTAGTGATAAAAAAAAATTACGACAGAGAATGACGAAATAAGTCCCACTTTGATATACCGTATGCATTATACAGTAAACAGTATTCATTGTCACGGTTACCACACTTTATGCATACACCTTAACCCATTACAGTGCATACGACAGTAGCGGCAGCAGCAGTAGTACCAGTAGCAGCAGTAGCAGTAATAGTGGTAGTGTAGTGCTTCACTAATACCCTTCCTTTATTCATCTTCAGAACAAAAGAAATAGAAACTAGCGTGGAAAAAAAAAAAAAATATATATATGTATAACTTTTACATTTACTAAATAAAACAACGTATAAGAACTCAAATAACACAAGTTTAAACAAAGGCAAATTGAACATGAAAAAAACGAAAAAATCAAAGTTGAAATAAAACAAAATTAACATAAAAGAGCAATACTAAAACGGAACATAAAATTACAGTAAAGAAACAAATGCTAAAAAACGGCCCAGTATTACATTTTAAATAATTAGTAAAACAAAGCATTCTTCTGCTAGTGCTACTGCTGCTGCTGCTACTTCTGCTGCTGCTATTACTGCTGCTAGGGGGCGCTACTACTGCTGCTGCTGTTGCTACTACTGCTGTTACTGCTATTACTGCTATAATAGCAGCAGTAGCACCAGCAGTTGTAGTAGTAAGCAGCAGAAGTTGTAGTAGCCCCAGCAATAGTAGTAGTAGCAGCAGAGTTCAGTAGCCCCAATATAAGTAGTAGTAGATTCAGCAGCAGTAGTAGTAGCAGCAGTAGTAGTAGCACCAGCAGCAGTAGCAACAGCAGAAAAAAACAGAAGAACAAATTTAAGAGGAGAAGAAACAAAGGAAAAAGGAGGAGAAGAAGAAGAAAAGGAAAGGGAAGGAGAAGGAAAAGGAGAAGAATGAGTAGAAGTAGAAGAAAGGAGAAATAATTATAATATAACCCCGATGCCTACAGACTCTGACGCGTAAAATCTAAACTCAACTAAAAGCTAAAGAAAGAAGCACATTTCTCAGAACTTAACTTATAGCCCAAAACAACACTATACTTAATTTTTTAAACAAACCAAGACGTGGGTTTTGCAGTATACAGTACAGTACAATACATGCTACTACTAGTGCTGCTGCAGTAGCACTAGCATTAGTGGTAGCAACAGCAGTAGTAGAAGTAACAGCAGTAGCATAAGCAGCAGCAGTAGTGGTAGCAATAGCAGTTGTAGCAGTAGCCGTAGTAGCTCAAGCAGCAGTTGTAGCAGTAGCAGCGGCAGTTGTAGCAGCACCAGCAGTTGTAGTAGCAGCAGCAGTTGTAGTAGTAGCAGCAACAGTAGTAGCCCCAGCAGCAGTAGTAGTAGCACCAGCACCAGTTGTAGTAGTAGTAGCAGCAGTAGTAGCACCAGCAGCAGTAGTAGCACCACCAGCAGTAGTAGCAGCACAAGCAGCAGTAGTAGTAGTAATAGCACCAGCAGCAGTAGTAGTAGCAGCAGTAGTAATAGCGCCAGCAGCAGTAGTAGTAGTAGCAGCAGTAGTAATAGCGCCAGCAGCAGAAGTAGTAGTAGCAGCAGTAGTAATAGCGCCAGCAGCAGTAGTAGTAGTAGCAGCAGTAGTAATAGCGCCAGCAGCAGTAGTAGTAGTAGCAGCAGCAGTAATAGCACCAGCAGCAGTAGTAGTAGCAGCAGTAGTAATAGCGCCAGCAGCAGTAGTAGTAGTAGTAGCAGTAGTAATAGCGCCAGCAGCAGTAGTAGTAGCAGCAGCAGTAATAGCACCAGCATCAGTAGTAGTAGCAGTAGTAGTAATAGCGCCAGCAGCAGTAGTAGTAGCAGCAGTAGTAATAGCGCCAGCAGCAGTAGTAGTAGTAGCAGCAGTAGTAATAGCGCCAGCAGCAGTAGTAGTAGCAGCAGCAGTAATAGCACCAGCAGCAGTAGTAGTAGCAGCAGCAGTAATAGCACCAGCAGCAGTAGTAGTAGCAGCAGTAGTAATAGCACCAGCAGCAGTAGTAGTAGCAGCAGTAGTAATAGCACCAGCAGCAGTAGTAGTAGCAGCAGCAGTAATAGCACCAGCAGCAGTAGTAGTAGCAGCAGTAGTAATAGCACCAGCAGCAGTAGTAGTAGCAGCAGTAGTAATAGCACCAGCAGCAGTAGTAGTAGCAGCAGTAGTAATAGCACCAGCAGCAGCAGCAACAACAGGAGAAACAGAAGAACAAATTTAAGAGAAGGAGAAGAAAAAGGAGGAGGAGGAGAAGAAGAAAAGGAAAGGGAAGGAGAAGGAAAAGGTCTTCAAGTTAATAAAACTATGTCCTTTTGTTTTGTGGTACCATTTGGTTATTTATATTCATATTTACATATATTTCACATAAACAGTTTATTGCGTTTTTCAATGTGTAAATTGTTGCAGATTAATCCGTGTGTCAGGTCTACTCCTAGGGAGGGAAAGGGAGACGGAGAGGGAGAAGGAGACACAGACGGAGAGGGAGAGGGTGAAGGAGACGGAGAGGATAAGTGAGACGGAGAGGGAGACGCAGGGGGAGAGGGAGGCAGAAAGGGAGATGGAGACGCAGAGGGAGAGGGAGACAGGGAGAGGGAGACGAAGACGGAGAGGAAGAGAGAGACGGAGAAGGAGAGGGATACAAAAAGGCAGGCATACAAAAAGACAGACAAACGTAGAAAAACAGAAAGACAGATAATCAGTGACAGAGGCATTAACACACGAAAAGACGGAAAGAGAGAGAGAGGGAGAGAGAATCTCTGTTGAGAGATATATACATATATTTGTGTGTGTGTTTAATGAACAGATATACAACTTCACAATACAAGAGATGTTTTTAACCGGTTTTGAATATAGAAATCTTCGTCAGAAATACATATTTCTGACGAAACCGGTTAAATACATCTCTTGTGTTGTGAAGATAGAATGTAATATCTCCCCATTCATACCTTTTCTACAGTTGTCAACATAAATACGGTTCAGATATATACCTCTACCTACAGAGGATGGATTGAGAGAAATATCTAATGTACCTAAAAGAAGAGAAAGAAAATGAAAATTGGGTATCAGATAGAAAGAAATAATGAACAGCGAAGAGAAAGCGAAAGGGTGCCACGTCTGATGGAAAAGTCACTAACCTGCCAGAAGGATGCAGACACTAAACGGATGTTCTGAAAAGATGCCTCGGGGAAAAAAAAACTATATGTACTCTGTGAAAGTATATGTTCATGTGTATATGTTTGTTTATGAGAGTATTCATATATAGATATATATTTGTATGTATGTGAGTGGGACCGCAACGTTTCTTACTAAGAAAGGGAGTAGGAGGCTGCTTCCCCCCCCCCCCCCCCCACGCCCCACACCCAGGATCTGACTGTATCAGGTTTTCAAAGAGATTAATAAAATTAATTTTAAAAAAACGAGCGAGAAAAGATAGCGAAGAAAGAAATCCTGCGGCGACTAGAAGTTAATGAATTTCGAAGAATTTCCTTTCCAGTCAGGTTCTATGCTGCCGTTTCATTCACATCCGCTGTAAGTTACCTCTTACCGTAAGGTCAGTAACCGCGCGCTTGAGACGGTTGTTGTCTCTTTCTCCCTAGGATTCCATGTTCTCATTTTATGTGGAATTTCTGTCGTTTTCTTTAGCTCCTCTGTTTATTTAATTCGTCTGTCTACTTATCTATGCAACAGTCTCTCTCTCTCTTTTCTCCTCTCTCTCTCTCTCTCTCTCTCTCTCTCTCTCTCTCTCTCTCTCTCTCTCTCTCTCTCTCTCTTTCTTTCTTTCTCTCTCTTTCTTTCTTTCTCTCTCTCTCTCTCTTTCTCTTTCTCTCTTTCTCTCTTTCTCTCTCTCTCTCTCTCTCTCTCTCTCTCTCTCTCTCTCTCTCTCTCTCTCTCTCTCTCTCTCTCTCTCTCTCTCTCTCTCTCTCTCTCTCACTCTTTCTTTCTCTCTCTCTCTCTCTCTCTCTCTCTCTCTCTCTCTCTCTCTCTCTCTCTCTCTCTCTCTCTCTCTCTCTCTCTCTCTCTCTCTCGTGCCTCTACCTTCGTACTTCCCTCTCGGCCTCCCACAAAGAGAAGGGGAGGCAGAAAAGATAGAAAAATGGATGGAGTGAGTGTCCGTGTTTAGCAATGCCAAAGAAGCGGAATTCCGTCGGAAAAAGCAGGTGGCAATGTAGCAAACGTTCTACTGGTATATTATAGGTCGCGCCAATCCCTGCGTGACGTCAGAGCCTACGTCAGCGAATTCCGTCTAGATATAAATAGTAAAAAGCAGTTTTGCGTTGGTATAAATAGTTTGTTATTAAAATTAGCATTATTGATAAAATAGATAATCAGAAGGGAGTAGTTATAATTATAACAGTAACTGTTCATGTTATTATTAGTAGTAGTATAATTATTATCTTTATTATCATTATCATTAATATCATTATTATCGTTATTATCATTATCATTATCATTATCATTATTATTATACTATTATTACTCTTATGATCATCATCATCATTACTATTATCATTATCATTATTTTTCGTTGTATAACAAAGATGACAGCAGTGAGAATAATAATAACATAATTAGTAAGTAATAATAATAATAGCAGTAACAACAGAAAAAAATAATGACGATAATGCATACAAAGTATACATTGAAACTCATCAGGTGAGGCGTCTATCTCAGCATTATTGAGAGACGGATGACGGGAAGAATTTCGCATTCACTGCGTGATAATGATAATGACGATAATTATATTTACAACAGAACTGACTAATGTTATACGTAACTATAAAAAGGTACGTATTTAAGTGCCATTGACGACCGGAGATTTAAAACTTTCATCTGAGTCATCGGAGTGGATGGGCCCAAGGTGACGGGCGGCCAGAGGGTCAAATGAGCAACTTTACTCTGCGGCCGGGCCAGTGTCTGACGTCATAGCCTACGTCAAGCTACTAGTTGTCACACCGTCTTAAATGAAAATTTGTTCCTTTTTTAATATTCTCGAATTCAATTCTATGTCAACTCGTGTGTGGGTGTGTGTAAATTGTTTTCGCTATTTTCTTCCACAAGTCATTGCGCTTCTATGAGGGGACGCATCCGCACTCGAACAGCTGAGTGAGAAAATACATTTTTGCCTGTTTCAACTCGAGCAACTACTAGCTCTGTGGTTCCAAGGAGGGTGAATATTGAATGGCAAAGAGCCGACTCCCAATATATATGCTGCAAAATGTATACTAATATATATATATATATATATATATATATATATATATGCACATATATGTGTGTTTGTCTGTGTCCATTTTTTCTTTGCTTTGGGTATTATTTACATTAACCTTTGGTTCTTTTTATTTTGGTATCCTCAGGGATATAGATTATATCTGGCATATTAAAAACAATACTGCATTTTCATAATTATATTCATCAGAATGTACATATCACACACAAATACACTGCAAACATAGACGTAACGGTAGGCATTCGTCATGAGTGCCGTCACAAAGTGTTGGTGGACGAAGGAGTAAAGTGTCCGGGCCAAAACTGTCATGCGCCTGGGGTAGGATAGCCCAGATACGGCGAGGTAGCCACTGGCGGAGCGGGCTGCAGCTATCAGTTATACTCGTCTCAAATAGAGGCTGCAATAAATAGTTCAAGTTAAAAATAATTCCATTTCTCACTTAATTTTCCCCACTTCACTTCAAAGCACAGTGGTTCATGTCACTGTATCTGGGTCATATCAATTCATTCATTGTTGAATATATACAAAATACAAGAAAAAAAAAGAACTTACGATGTGTTCAGGTGTGGAGCTCGGAGTAGAGTCACAAACCATAGAATGGCAACCACCGACGATGGTTGACATGGGGATTTGGTGGGGTCAAAGCTGCCATCCGAACGGGTGGAGGCGAACCAAAAGGACACTTACACCTCACACACACACACCTCTCACACATACACCTCACGCACACACACCTCTCACACACACACCTCACACACACACACCTCACACACACACACCTCTCACACACACACACACCTCTCACACACACCTCACACCTCTCACACACACACCTCTCACACACACACCTCACATACGCACAACACATACGTTCAATTCACAGCTTAAAGATTGTGAAACCATCACTAAACACCGGAAACCCTTTACAAAGCCCCCCAATTCAACTTAAATTGCAAGATTTCAGTTAAAAGTTACATTAAATTACAAATTACATTAAACCTATCAACACTGACGTAAGCTATTTACGTAACTAAGAACAAAACTTTACACAGGACATCGGCTGAGCATGTCAGCTCCAACATTTTCTTGCCCTTTTATATATTCTGAACTGAAGGGCGAGGGACCAGTACATAAGCCGAACGTTGCTGTTTTTCAGGTTTTTTATATACTTCAGTGGCTGTTGATCAGTTTGCAAAATAAATTCGCATCCGTACAAATAACACCAAAATTTATTGATTGCCCAAACAATCGCCAAACCTTCTCGTTCAATGACAGCGTAACGGGTATCCCGATTTTCTACTTGCGTAAGCGATGAGCAATGAGGACGCCATCGACACTTTGCAACAATACTGCCCCGAGGCCAGTGTCACTCGCGTCGGTGCGGAGATAGAACGTCCTACTGTAGTCGGGCAAAGTCAGAATAGGAGCATTCATCAAAAGATCTTTTAACTCGTTAATCCTGTCGACGAGGCTAGGGGTTAGATTCAATTTATTAGGACTAAATTTCTTTAACAGAGCATTCAAAGGATACGTGTGATCTGCCAGGTTCGGAATAAGCTTACGGTAGAACGAGAGTTCCGAGAAAGCTGTGTATCTGCTTCTTCGTCTCCGGTAATGGCATGTTCTTAATGGCACTGACTTTATCGGGAAGTTTACTTAGTCCCTTATTACCAAGATTAAGTCCCAGATACTTTATGCTACAATAAGCAAAATAGCATTTACTTGGACCGGCGGTTAACCCATGCTGATTACGCCTGGTTTATCGGGAAAAAAACGTCAAGAAAATTAGTTATTAGATCTTTCAATTCTGAGGTTTGTTCATTTGAAAGTTCAGAGTTGAAATTAAAATCGCGTTCACCAGGCTCGTACAATTCAGGTATATCACCTATGTCATTAGCAGTCTCATCTACGTGATCAGAAACTTTATCTACCATGCAAGCTTGGCACACCTGAGTGCAAGAGGCATTATTTTCACATCTTTCATATTTCTTCAGCATGTTCACATGATAAAGCTTTATTTTCCCTTTTATTTTTATTTCATAATCAACTCCATCATCTTGCTTCCGCACAACAGTATAGGGACCTTCCACTGAATTGTTAGTTTATTATGCGAGGTTGGTAACACCAGTACTTCATCCCCTTCTTTTAATGCTCGAGTTCTAGCTTTCCTGTCGAAGTAGGTCTTGTATATTTTGCTACTTATGTCTGCATGAGCGGATGCTAATTGAGCAGAGCTAATACATATTGATATGTACTCTTAACCTCCCCATCAACATCATATTTAGTCCACAAATTATGCAAAATTGATAATGGGCCACGTACCTTACGGCCTACAGCAACTCGAACGGACTAAATTTAAGCGTCTCGTGGGGAATCTCATTACGCAAACAAGACGGATGGGATGTAACGATCACAGTCAGGAGGTCGTTCGCTGCAGAGCATTTTCAACATCGCTTTTAGTACTGCGTGAAACCGTTCGACGGTGCCATTACAACATGCGTGATACGGACTTGTGTATAATGTTTTAATAGAAAGCAGACGGTTGATCTCTACCATCAAATCAGACTTAAACTGTGTACCACGGTCAGAAAGAATCTCCTTCAGTATTCCTACACGAGCGGAAATAGTTAACAACGCTTCAGCAACAGTTATAGAATCTATATTCCTCAGAGGAACTGCCTCAGGAAATCTGGTGGCCATGTCGATCAAGGTCAACATATATTTGTGGCCTTTCAACATCACGAATGATTAACCAGTGATCTAAATACTGGGTCATTCTAGTAATCAACTGAACGTAAGTCTCGTTTTCACCAGCTTTACTTTCTTTGAACTTTTTACGATAGGAGTCAACGTTATGCGCCTTCAACAATGCATCTTTTAACCAACTAATCGCTCAAAACGTCGTTTGGCAAACTTATGTAAATTTGCAAGGCCTTACCTCCCAAGAGTGACCCGAATTAAATATGGTAATCATTAGAATCCCATCCTTGCAAACCTGCTAATTTACCAAATCAACCTTAAGAATCATCAATATCGTCGTTACCATCGGTGAAATTAGGCATTCTTAATTTAGGGTAATGATCACGACTCATTTAGGGAAAAGGTTCTCGGGTCTTACGCGAGCAAGGGCCAACTCGTGAGCGCGCTGGTCATCAGCCTCGTTCGCTTCATATTCACGCTCTTTCCCTCTCCTGAACCTCTCACTCTTCGCGTTTCAGATCTCGCTGCTTTTGTCTCTCCTCTTGTTCTCTTTGCTTTCCTTCCCTTTCATTTTGCTCTTTGTAGCTTACTTCCTCTTTCAAGACCAAATCATTTATGTACGTGGCAGAAAGACCGGCTTCCTTAGCACACTTAACTAGCTCTACTAAGTTCAGCTACATGTTTAAAAATATAAGGAAGAATCACTTAAACGAATGTGAATTCTTTAGACAAGAGATGAACGCCATCAAAATTACGAAAACCAATGATTCTAAAAATGTAGAACATCGATTGTAACAATTACACAATATCTAAGCACACACTCAAGCTGAATACCCTCGTTAACATTTCTCCTTTCACAAGGGTAACGAGCTGACTCCTCTCCTCGCCCCTGGACAAGTGCCTCTTTACCCATACAAATCTGCCGTCGTCCAACAGAAATTCGGGGTCCAGCATCGTCGGGTATT
>NC_061845.1:9134489-9136989 GCF_019202785.1 Penaeus chinensis
AACGAGACGTGATAATGATAAGAGGTATTACTGAAGATAAAAGATGATGAGTGTAATGATGATGATATGATATGGATAATGGCAATAACATAAATAATAACAATAATAATAGCAATAACAACGTTGATGATAATAACCACAACAATAATCATAATAATTAGAACAATACCAATAAAATCAAAGTCAAAACCAACAAAAAAAAGAACACCAACTTGCCAACAAAAACCAAAACAGTAGTAACATAGTGATAAAATAAGGAAAAACGATAATAATAATGGTAAAGATTCTGCCGCGCCCATCGTGTGACCTTCGTAGGAACAGCCCATCGTGCCAACTTCTTCCTATTTCTTCTTCCTCCTACTTCTTCTCCTTCTTCTTCATCTTCTCCCTCTTCTTCTTCGCCTTCTTCTTCTTCTCCTTCTTCTTCTTCATCTTCTCCTTCTTCTTCTTCTCCTTTTTCTTCTTCATCTTCTCCTTCTTCTTCTTCTCCTTCTTCTTCTTCTCCTTTTTCTTCTTCATCTTCTTCTTCTTCTTCTTCTCCTTTTTCTTCTTCATCTTCTTCTTCTTCATCTTCTCCTTCTTCTTCTTCTTCTCCTTTTTCTTCTTCATCTTCTTCTTCTTCATCTTCTCCTTCTTCTTCTTCTTCATCATCTTCTTCTTCACAATCTTCTTCTTCATCTTCATCTTCTTCTTCTCCTTCTTCTCCTTCTTCTACTTCTTCTTCTTCATCATCAACTTCTCCATCTTCTTCTTTTTTTCTTCTTCTTCTTCAACTTCTCCTTCTTCTTGATCTTCATATTTTTCTTCTTCTTCTCCTTCTTCTTCTTCTTCTTCTTCTTCTTCTTCTTCTTCTTCTCCTTCTTTTTCTTCTTCACCTCCTTCTTCTTTTTTTCCTTTATCCTCCTCCTTCTTCTTCATCATCTTCTTCTTCTTCTTCTTTCTTCACCATCTTCTTCTCTTCCTGCTTCTTCTTCATTTTTATATTTATTTTCTTCTTCTTCTTTTCTTCATCTTCGTTTCTTCTTTTTTTCCTTTTCTTCTTCTTTTCTTCTTAATTGTTTCTTCTTCAGTTTTTCTTCTTCTTTGCTCCTTCTTCTTCTTCTTCTTTTTCTTCTTTTTCTTCTTTTTCTTCTTCTTCTTCTTCTTCTTTCTTCTCCTTCTTCTTCTCTTCCTGCTTCTTCTTCTTCTTCTTCTTCTTCTTCTTCTTCTTTCTTCTCCTTCTTCTTCTCCTCCTCCTGCTTCTTCTTCTTGTCTTTCACCTTCTTCTTCTTCTTCTTTTTGTCTCTTTCTTTCTTTCTTTTATTCCCTCTTCTTTCTTTTCATTTTGTCTTTATTTTTCCTATGTCTTATCTTCTTGTTTTTTTTATTTTGTCTTATTAAGTTTTTTTTTCTATTTCTTTCTTTTGGTTTTAACTTTTATTTCATTTTTATATTTATTTTCTTCTTCTTTTCTTCATCTTCGTTTCTTCTTTTTTTCCTTTTCTTCTTCTTTTCTTCTTTATTGTTTCTTCTTCAGTTTTTCTTCTTCTTTGCTCCTTCTTCTTCTTTTCCTTCTCCTTCTCCTTCTTCTTCTCTTACTTCTTCTTCTTCTTCTTCTTCTTCTTCTTCTTTTTCCTCTTCCTCCTCCTCTTTTTCTTCTTCTTTTTCTTCTTCTTCTTCTTTTTCTTCTTCTTCTTCTTCTTTTTCTTCTTCTTATTCTTATTCTTCTTGATTCCAGTATTCAGTATTCCAACATATATTAGGTACAGATTGTATTATTACTGCAATCTATCTTAAAGCTAACCAACGTCTGAATACTATTTATAAACAACTAAACATTTGCTGTACATTTAAAACTCTGTAGGGTATGTCTCGGAACCTCTAAATGTGCGTTCTCATCTCTCATCTATCTCCTCTTTCCTCTCTCTCCTCTGTCTTCTCTCTTGTCTCTCCCCTCTCCTCTCTCTTCTCTCTCCTCTCTTCTCTCTTCTGTCTCTCCTCTCTCTCCTCTTTCTTCTCCCGTCTCTCTCCTCTCTTCTCTCTCTCCTCTCTCTTCTCTCTCCTCTCTCATCTCTCTCCTCTTTCTTCTCTCTCCTCTCTCCTCTCTTCGTTTTAATCTCTCTCCTCTCTCCTCTCTTCTCTATCTCCTCTCTCTCCTCTCTCTTCTCTCTCCTCTATTTTGTCTCTCCCCTCTCCTCTCTTTTCTCTCTCCTCTCTCTTGTCTCTTCTCTCTCCTCTTTCCTCTCTTCTCTCTCTTCTCTCTTTTCTCTTCCTCTCTCCTCTCTATCCTCTCCCTTCTTTCTCTCCTCTCACTCCTCTCTTCCCTTTCTCTCCTCTCTCCTCTCTCCTCTCTCTTCTCTCCTCTCTCCTCTCTCCTCTCTCCTCTATCTCCTCTCTCTCCTTTCTCTCCGCTCTCCCCTCCATCCTCTTTCCCCTCTATCCTCGCTCTCATCTCTCATCTATCTCCTCTCCCCTCACTCTCCTCTGTCTTCTCTCTTCTGTCTCCTCTCTCCTCTCTCTT
>NC_061845.1:9144489-9146989 GCF_019202785.1 Penaeus chinensis
TTTAGGCGAGAAATGTTTGTGCGGAGTGCTTACAAATGCATTCTTCTATCCAACCATTCACGCACATATGTGTTTGTGTGTGTGTGTGTGTGTGTGCATGTATATATGGCTCAATATATATACACATACACTATATGCATATATATAGATAGGTAGGTAGATTGATATATAGATAGATTTATGAATATATATCCAGATGGGACGCAGTGGCAACAGCCAAGTCAAGCAGTTCTGAGAATCCTCTCCAGGTCGAGGTACAGGGTGGGGCTTGTACGTCCGGGTTATTTATGCACACATATGTCTTTATTGATACCAGCCTATGTATCTATTTGTCTATCTATCTATTATCTAACATATTATATAATACATATATAATCTATCAGTCAGGTAATCAATCTCTTTACATATGCACCTGTAGATATACACATACATTTATACTGTAATATTATATAATGATATAAACTTACATGATTTGTTATAAATGTGTGTCCTTGAGGGGGGCATTTAATGCCGTGTCTCAATTCAGGTGTATTACCCAAATACTAAGAAGAAGGTGTAATAATTATGGAAGAATGGCGATGATAATAATGATAATAAAGATGATGTGTATACAGTAAGTACTTGAAATACACTAAGATGAAGATTCGCTAGTTCAGCAACATATATTAAAACCATACATATTCATTGCCAACAAAAAAATATCTAAATTATTATTGCTAAACATTATAATAACAATGACACTGTAATTTGAATTGCAAAGGCATTTTTATTGGTGTCATTATGAATAGCATCATAAACACTAAACCAATAAAATCATAATCATAAAAATGATACCATACAATACCAATAACAGCTTTAGTACCATGACAGCAACAATATAACAATATTAGCGCCAAACCACAAACGACACGTAGTAAGTTGTTTGTGTATGCAGTTCTGGGAAGGATGGTACAAGGAAAGAATATCTGAATCGTTCCCGAGTTCCAGGAAATCTATTCTGCTTGTGATCTGCGGAACCCTCTTTCACGTGAGCTTTACATACAGACAAAGCTTTCTCTGTTGTTCTTAGTGCTTCTTTCTCTTCGTGCTCTCTATCTCTCTCTCTCTCTCTCTCTCTCTCTCTCTCTCTCTCTCTCTCTCTCTCTCTCTCTCTCTCTCTCTCTCTCTCTCTCTCTCTCTCTCTCTCTCTCTCTCTCTCTCTCTCTCTCTCACTCCCTCTCTCTTACATTCTTTCTTCATCTCTCTCTCTATCTCTCTTTCTCTCTCTCTCTCTCTCTCTCTCTCTCTCTCTCTCTCTCTCTCTCTCTCTCTCTCTCTCTCTCTCTCTCTCTATCTATCTATCTCTCTCTCTCTCTCTCTCTCTCTCTCTCTCTCTCTACATTCTTCTTCCTCTCTCTCTCTCTCTCTCTCTCTCTCTCTCTCTCTCTCTCTCTCTCTCTCTCTCTCTCTCTCTCTCTCTCTCCCTCTCTCTCCCTCTCTCTCTGTATATCGAATGTACTATTCTCCAGTTACCATGTACAATGCAAATGTGTTCATCCACGCAGCGTCAACCTGCGTTTTCGGTCATCCTGAAGCCATCCAAGGTCACATCTGCTCCTCCTAAGGGGGACTTCTTCCCCGGTCAGTTTCCCACACTAACATGACACTTGACCCGCTTATGACCAGATTACGATGTCCGGGTATGGATGATCGAAAATATAAAGAAAATGGAACGGTACAAATTCGCATAATTTCAAATCGTGCAAGACACCTGGGCCTCATAATCTTACACAATACTGTTTGTCTTAATGCTATATCATCTTGATGTCTAGCACATATAATTGTTTTAACTATTAACCATTATTTATGTCTTATGTTGTCTGGTGTTTTTTTCTACAATATTTGAGGGTGAAGTAAACACCGATGGAAATTAAAGAAGGTTCATTGGAAATCAGCTCTGGCAAAATAAAAAAGAAATCTTTCATGTTCCTCTGCCTCACACGCCAGACTCCGCCAGAGAAAGGAGTATTGCTGCCAGAGCTGTCGCGAGAACCGACTCGTTGTTACTGGATGCGCTGTGATTGGCTCCCAGACATTCACAACAGTTGTTTTCTTTGAAAGATTATTCTTGTGAGCATAAAGTAATCCCCATGTAATTAGCAACTTTCAGAAAATACTGTTTTAATACAGATTTTCGTTGTCAAAATTGCTCTGCACCGTGACCGGCACGGTCACGGTGCAGAGCAATTTTGTTTATACATATCGTACAAAGAATCTCATTCTTTTACATAGGCAATATACTACACATTAACATAGACTAAACATCATAATCTACACTTTCACATGGTGCAGCAAATCATATAAAAGGCAGTGCATATAATAATATAGCAATTATCACAATATACGTACGGTAACACTGTTATCACAACCCGTACGGAATGGCATCACAACATGCATTATCACAACATGGATCATTAGAATGTTGATTATTATCACAATTCACAACCAAATCTCCCTCCCC
>NC_061845.1:9151989-9161989 GCF_019202785.1 Penaeus chinensis
AATTAAAAACACTCCTAAGAGCAAGAGATTCGGAAGGAACAAACAAACAAACTCGGCCATCTCCTTCAGGCCATGTGATTCTTACTCGCCTTGTCCTTATGACGCTTTGTTTGTTTGCGGTTGGCTTGTGAGGGGAAGATGTGTTCTTTTTGTGGTTAATGGGTCACGTGATACATTTTAGCGGTTGGTTTACAACACACTAGCTTCTTTTTTTACATTAACGCGTAAACAAATGTTTACTCTTTTGTCTAAATTGTGAGTTGATGCAAATGTATTGAGTTATAATGTAATCCTGTGAAACGCTGTTGGAGGTCATTATGGGAAAGACCGAATTATAACACTGCTTGAAGGACGTGTCTTGGCCACATTCTCTGGTGATGAGAACCGTGGAATTCCCAAAGCACGTTGACTTTTAATTTTCTTCTATCTGAACTGATTTTCTCTCTCTCTCTCTCTCTCTCTCTCTCTCTCTCTCTCTCTCTCTCTCTCTCTCTCTCTCTCTCTCTCTCTCTCTCTCTCTCTCTCTCTCTCTCTCTCTCTCTCTCTCTCTCTCTCTCTCTCTCTCTCTCTCTCTCTCTCTCTCTCTCTCTCTCTCTCTCTCTCTCTCTCTCTCTCTCTCCCCCCCCCCCCCCCAAGTTGAATTTCCCGGGAAAAAAGAAAGGCAGTATATCTTACATGTGATAGTGTTTCAGGAATACAAAAGTGTGTGATAACAGATTATTTTTCATCAAAACATTCATTCTTATCTATATATGAGTTCAAATACTATCTGAAACTTGAAACATTTACTTTATTAGGAATTAAAAGATGTTTCCCTCTTTGTTGACATCCTTTTCCACTTTGTCCGAAATATATGGTAGAATATCCTTTGGCATTATTTTGCACCCGTAACTTTCTTAAAATCCCGTATGATATCACAAAAATCCTAATGAGATTTGCTTTTTGTTATTTTTTTTATAGTTCTGTCTAAATAAAAACTAACAAAGTTGTTGTTTCAGCATTTTCTACAAGTATTAAACGGAGAGAAAGTAGCTACACGAACAAGTCGGTTGACTCATAAGGTAGCCAAGTAAAGGAAGGTGAAATAAGACCCCTAATTTCCATCGAAAAACGGGAAAATGGGTTTGTTTTCCAAGTCTCCCTCCAAATCTCCCAAAGACCAGGTTTGTGGATCGTAATGAAGGCCATATTGTCCCTCTTTTGGTGTCGGATTAGAGCGAAATTGAAAAGTTACATTCAGTGCAATTTGGTCTGTGCATTGAAACGTTGGTTCTATGGTCATTTCGAAATGACATGATTATTAATTCATCGCATCTTGTAATCAAAGAATATGGAGAGCACCTGTGTCAAATTCTTTTACCTACTTTGACAAGAATCATAGTTTAATAGACATTATTTTGTCAATTGATCTTGGTGCTACTATGAAGGACTATGTGATCTTATCTTGAGAAAATGGTTAATGTTACCGAGAACGACACACAAAAAGGTAAATAGACACTGCCATCTTATAGAGCATAAGAAATAGAGTAATAAACAGCACAGGTACAGCTACATCAGCCTCCTATTTACCTCGAAATGACAAAAATATCTGCTGCATTTCACCGCGCAGAGACCAAGTCCACAACACCCTCACACAGCCAGTTCTTAATGTTGCACTTGGGAGCTACAGGGGGCTTGCTTCCTGTCTAAGGAATAAATAAAAGGTTGGAAATGTTTGGCGTGGAATTCTGTGTTTGCAAAGTAGCCTAGTTTTTTAACTTCATATCTGAAGGGTGTGTCACTCTCGGTAAGATGATGAATTTGGTGATCATATACATTTTACAATTTATATAATTAACCATGCCACTTATAATAACTGCAGATGTCACCCCATGATAATCAGTTTGATCACTGAAAAATTTGCACGATGTATCAACAAGGATGTGCTACTTCATAACTTCATTATTTACATCACTCATATTGTATGATAAATGAGCATTCAGCCTCATAGGTGGTTGATGACATTAATGCATCAGTAGTAGTCAAGATGAAAAGAAGTGTATCAGGCAAATTTGTTGTTAAAAAGATAAATACAATATGATATTTGTGCAGTGTGTCAAGCAGTTACAATAGATTCCATTCATTCTGTGTTCAGGCAAAGATTAACAAATCTGCATTACATATATCTTTGAAAGGTAGAGCTTGGACAGGTGTCCCTTAGGTATAGGTATATACTTGGTATTTAAAAACATTTTCTCATAATATGACAGTATTTTGATAATCAAATATAATTCCTAATTAATCCTTACCCATTACTTAGTAAGACCTATTCCCATCTACAACAGTGAAAAGCTAAACTGAAAGGACAAAGTTAGAAGAATGCTATTTTCTTATGAAAAGCTAAGGATTGCCATTTCTACTTTTTGTAAAGTGATTACCTTACAGTTAAGATATTTTGATTTCTTATTGTTTGCAGGCTAATATAGTCATGATAGATACTAAAAGCATGAATCAGATCTGCTTGGAAGCAGAGATTTATGTCTAGGCAAGGGTGCATACTTATTGGACAGGGCTGGAGTTCCCTTAACCAATTTGTATGTATTTTTTCGGGTGACTACCAGAGAGATGTGACCTGTGGCATATGAAACTCTAAAGCCTCCTCTATTGTTAGGGAGAAATGGGGGAGGGTTGGGTCTCCGAAGACTTAGGTGTAGCATCTAATTAATATACCCTCCATTACTGGTCCAAAATGTATGTAGTGTGTCATAACTTAAATGTAAGCACTTACATACTGGACATCACACACTGCATACCTATTGCGTTGGGATTAAAAAAGATAAAAACTTCATGAATTGATTAAATTTTCTATTTCAGTGTAAATAATATTTATTATAGAAACAAAAATATCTGCAAAAAAATAGAAGAAAAGAAGTTTAAAGAAAATTAACTGATAAAAATATCTACATACATTGACCATATTTAAGGGATCTGATCAATTTGGTTACAAGGAGGTTTCCTGTCAAACAATACTTCCATATTCAGAATCTCGAGTATGTCAGACTAACCCATTGACAAGCATGACAACGAAGGAGGAAAGGATGAACAAATACAACATGAATGGGCAATTCAGCAGGTTTTTTTTTTCTACAAAGGCTCTGAAAAAGAGTTTCAAAAGAAACATGCAAGTAAATCTAGCTTCCATCCAAACACAGACATCAGCTCAGTCCAGACCATGTAGTGCCACCAAAGCTTCTCCATCTGGAATTAGAGTGTCTGACCTAAGTCCAGTATTCCTGAACCACAAATTTTATCCAGAACAATAGCCAGAAAGAGGTCCCAAGCATATAAAATATGTGGAGGATGGGATCTACTCCATTTCCTCTGTGTAAATGATTTATCATCATTTGGAGGCTAACACCAGCAGGGGCACATAGCCGCATCCACCCTTCGCTTCCACCTACAAGGGTCCCTCATGGCGAGCCGCCAGGCAGGGGTCCGGCCCATCTCTAGCTCCTCACGACAGGTTTGATTGATCTGCCCAAGCCACGACTTTCTCGTTCGTCCCACAGGCCTCCTCCACCCAAGGTTGTCTCGGACATGGAATGTGCAAGTAACAGGTTCTGTACCGGTCTCACGGTGCAACCGTTGGTGGGACACATGGTCACGCCAACTGTACCCCATAATCCGGTGCAAGGATCTGTTACAAAAGGCATCAAGACAAGATTCCAAAGCACAAGATAGCATCCAGGTTTCACTGCCATATAGTAAAACTGGCAATATCAGGGCCTTGAAGACACGTAGCTTGGTCCTTCTGCACAGGTCCTGGCATCTCCAAATACTCTTGTCGAGAGATTTCATGACCCCTGCTGCCTGGCCAATCCATCTACTGACTTCCTGCTCTGACAGCCCAGAGTCGTGAACTGCACTACCGAGGTATATAAAACTCTGTAACTTCGATGTTTTCACCGCAAGCACATACCGACTGCACAGGGTCTCCTAGTAGACCCCCAAAATCCTGGATCTTGGTCTTGGTCCAGGAGACCTCTAGCCCCAGGGGCTTTGCTTCATTGCTAAATGCATCAAGAGCCGCCACTAGGGTTTCCAGAGACTCAGATAGAATGGTAACATCATCAGCAAAGTCAAGGTCTGTAACCTTGATATTGCCCAGAGTTGCTCCACAGTGACTTTGGACAGTAGCTCTACCCAGTATCCAATTCATGCAAGTGTTGAAAAGTGTTTGTGCAAGAACACAGCCTTGCCTCACACCTGAACTAACAGGGAAGAAGCTCGACATGCCCCCCCACCACACTTTACAGCACTTTCAGTGCCTGTATACAGGTTTGCCATTAATCCAACAATCCTTGTTGGAATTCCTCTTAGCCTCAGGATCTCCCAGAGTGATTTGCAATGCACCGTATCAAACGCCTCCTTGAGGTCTATGTAAGCTGCAATCAGCCCACGTCCAAACTCACGACAGCGCTCTACAATAACTCGAAGTGCCAGGATGCGGTCTATTGTGGACTTACCAGGAGTGAATCCAGATTGCTCCGGCCTTTGGTGCCTCAGCAGGTGGTCTCTGATACGTCTCAGTCTGATCCTCATGAAACTTTCATTGAAAGAAGATGATAGTAGTATGAGACTGCAACAACATGAAGATGATATCTGTATTATATATATATATATATATATATATATATATATATATACATAATTAAATCAATACCTCCACATTATCCACTATAACTATAAAAGCAAACTGTCACACTCCATGAAATTCTGACTTTCTATAGTGTGATATGTTGTTTACTATGTCATCAACATGATTTTCCATTTATCTATTATTCAAATTAAAAAGAAACAAACCTAAAGAACATATTTGTTTTTTTGTTTTTTGTTTTTTGACAAAATTTGATGTTTTAAGATATTAATATCTTAACACATTTCAGGCAAAAGGAAAAACTGTCTTGATGACAATGTAGCACATACATTGGAAATTACTGTATAAAATTATGAAGATGATTGGTCAAGAAATGGTGGAGATAAATGGCTCAAAGTCAAAAAAACTTAATTTCGAGAAAATGCCGCTCAAAGTTAGTGGCCCCCTGGGGTGTTAATGTCCCTCTCGAGACACCGGTTTCCCATTTTCTTGGTTCTTGGTTTGTCCATTCTCTTGTCCTTCCTAGTAAGATAGTCATGAAGGATATGAGTGTACATCACACCCAAACACTGGTGTAGATTAATGGCAATGTAGCCCACATTGTAGTCTGCAGTTGCCGGAGCTGCCGCGAAATTCAACTTTCTCTTCATAGCGTTGAAATGCCATTCCTCACCAGTTAGCAAAACTTTATATGATTTTTTTTATTGAAAAAGAATCATCCAGGGCCATGTGACTCATCGCTGCTAAGCACATGGGTCCCTTCAAATGCCATTTAAAAGTTTTAAATGAGCCTTAGAGCTCTGAAACTTTTACAAGTTGTCAGAACATTGCTTGATTTTTTGAGGCGGGAAACTGCAAAACACGTTTTGGCTTGAAAACATCAATTTTTACCCGGGTACCCCCATAAGTCAACTTGACAGCTCAATTGAAAGTTCAGATTTAGGAAAAGACATTTTTGGATTAGGCATTGTACTAGATGAACCACAGATTGATTATTAGATTGAAGTGAAGCTGGAGAGAGCTACATACAACAAGAGTAGACAAACCAACTTATGTGATGCAAATCTTGCTTTGCTCAGTAAGGATGACAACAGGGTATGAAGTGTCATTCCTTACAGCAAAAGGCAACGACCTTTATGACAGAGGTTGAATAACTGTTATACCTGCATTGCTGTGATGAATTAGTTGTCTTGGAACTGCCACATGCCACATATTAAGTGCAGGGATGGTGTATTTTGATTTGCATTTCCACCCGATATAATGCCCAAACACATAATAATGTTTAGATGTCATTGAAAAGAAAAAAATTCCCATGGTACAGGTATGTGGTCCCCCCCCACCCCACACTTTTTTTTTTTTTTTTGTGTGTGTGTGTGTGTGTGTGTGTGTGTGTGTGTGTGTGTGTGTGTGTGTGTGTGTGCGCTTGCGTGTGCGTGTATGTGTGTATGTATGTATGTGTGCATGTATTTATGTGAAAGGTTAGTGAGCTCTGAAAACAACTTTATTATGTCAAAGCTTAGTGTTCTACCAAAGAAAATAAAACTTTATTACAAAAAAAAAACAGTTTATATTTGTAAAAGTAACTATTTATTTTACTCCCCATACATGTGTGTTTATCTTATGAAAGCCTAGTGGTTTATCAGCAGTTGTATCCCTCATTTTGCTAATGATCACACTATATGTTTTACTACAAATTATACTTGTTTTCTTTCCTACCATCAGTCACCATGCAGATTGTGAGCCATTTTAAACATTCCATTCGTTTATTGCTAAAGAAAGCAACAGACCTTCAATATAACCTAGATAAACCAATAAAGGAATGATTAATGTCTGACATACACGAGTTAGAATCTTATTGTTTTATCACCTTGGGAATAATTAATAAAACTGGACAGGAGTGGTCAAAATACATACGCATCAACTTTACAGGTAATTTCCTCAATTTACTTGTTAGTATACTTATAAATCCATTTGTGCCATTTGAAACTACAACCATTTCTAAATATATTGCCTCTATATGAAAGCTGGCAAATTACTTGTGTGACATGTGTGGTCTCTAAAAGAAACTTACTATAGTTTTTTCATACCCATTGGTCACTTTCCCCTAATTGATATCAGATTCCAGGCATATTGTCAACAAGCTTTTATATTGCTAGAATATCATAGTTTGTTAGCTTTCCCAGAGTATTGTATTGATGAGCACATAGGCCATATATTGATCAGGATTACTAGCCAGAATGTACTTTTTTATGTAAATAAGTATTAGTTGCTATACAAAGTAATAAAATTATCTATGTACTCCAGGAGAAGCCAACAAATCTTCTCAATTACATTCAGCAAGACAGAGTTTAGAGCAATGCTACAGCCTGTTTGATAATAAATTGGCAGAGAGTTTGTTTTGGGATACAAAGTGTCTAAATTTACGATTCTGTAATCCGACGTCAGTTGACTATTTTTCCAGGAGTTATGGTAGCACGTGTGTTGTGTGGAATTCTCACTATACCCATGGCAGGGTAGAGCACTTGACCATCATGCAGGAGTGCCTGATGTAGACATTGTCCGACACTCTCTCCTTCATGGATACGTGAAAGATTCTTTGTTTTCCTGGATGGGGGTTGGGGGGCAGTAGCCCTTAGGGAGGGGGTCACAGGGGGCATAGCTCCCTTCATTAGACAATATAGTGAGTGATTCAGTACCTTGGTTACAGTAGAGTTCAAGAATTCCTCACCACACACTCAGCTGGAGCTCTCATAAAACTAGCCAACCAACATTGCATTGCGATACTGTAAACGTAACCACTTGCTTGTTTACCTTTGCCAGATCATGTAGTGCAGAGTGTCAATCTTGAAATGAGAAGTACATAGAGAAAGATATTGTAACATTAACAGGCCAATAAAACAATATGTAGAAAATGAAGGGAGTAAACCTCCACCATGTACAGTAAATTCTGCCAAGTTAGAGTTATAGATCTTGTTGATTCCCACTTAATATGTTGGATCCAGGTGCCTTGCTGATTGTATGTTGTCCAAAATTCGAGCAGTAGGCTTACTTGAATGGCAACTTTTGGATGTGTGACTTGTAGGCCCGGCTCATATGAACACTCATGAGCAGTGTCTCCCCTTTGCAATTTTATTCTGTTTTTCTGCTTAAGTATTTTTTGCTATTTTCCAAAGTTCATATTTGTTATTTAATATGCTGCATCAAGATAATATTTGACAGTTTTCCTTGTACATACTCAGTATCATCTCTCTAGGTAGTCTACACCTCAGTGCAATAACAATAAGCAATATCTTGTTGTCTTTTGTATTATACAATTTTCTGTAACACATCCTGCTCCATCAGCTATGGAGGGCAGTAATAGGATCCTGAGCATGAAAATAGTACCCTCCCAGGAGCAGGCACTCTTCCAACCATGGCTCATGGATGGTACTTTCCACCCTCATTTAATAGTGGAGATACAAGAGCTCCATCCTAATTGCCCACTGAATCTAATCTTCCTCCAAGAGCTCTGTGCACTAATGGCAAACCATTCTCATCGACCCAACTTTCAGCCAAATTTTTCATAATTGCTTATTTCTGTCACCCCAGCCCTCAGCCAAATTTTTCCATAATGACATATTCCCAACATCCAGCTGCCAGCCAAATTTTTTCATGACTTGACAGTTACATCACCAGGATCCAGTGGGTTGAATAGGGAACCAGTTCAGGCTTCTGTTAAACAACGTAATCAAATAGCCATGTTATCACATACGTAGAATCCATTCACACTCTTGAATTATACATATGCAGACACCTATTTCTAACATTCACAATCTACTACAAGTCAAGTTTTTAGAATGTGTGTACTGTTTGTCTTTCTTCTTCCATTACTCGTATTTTATTTTACTTTTTCATTCTCTCCTTCCTACCCACCTACCTACCTACCTAAGGACCTTCCTACCTATTGACCTCCCTACCTATTGGCCTTCCTTGCCTTCTAGCTGATTGTCAAGATTTTTTATAGTCCTAAACTAATGTTAGGTTAGACTTAGGATTAGGTTTTCAGCAAAAAAAAAAATATCATTAACCCAACTCCGACAGGCATTACTTTATGAGTTTACTTTATTAATTGTTTTTACACATAGATAGCTACACTTGCACAAAGTCAGCAGTGAGCCAATGACAAGTACTGCCTGTCTCGCCCATTTACCCTTTTCCTTGATTTACAAAAATATTTTACATTATCTTACTTTGCTGTTACTAATGTTCATAACATTATAATGATAATAATGTCTATAATAAAAATAACATCATCGATATTCATGACATTAGTAAAAAATACATTTTTCCCGCCAATTCAAGAAAAGGTGAAATTAGGTAAGGTCACAAGGTCTACTAATTGATTCCTTTGTGGCTTAGCACAAGCAGAGCCATCTGTGTGCAGAGACATTTCACAAAAAAATTAAAAAGGAGTACAGCATTTTCCCCAGCGGCATGTGGTTAAAATATGATATGAATTTAGTAGTATATAATTGCACAAACTATTGTGAATTATCCTTCAGAATAATCATGCAGAGATGTCATCTAGCATGATTGGGTTAAAATAGAATACTTCCCTTGAATTTTCAGTTTTTAGTTTTCATTTCTAATTAACTACTTTCAGTGATTTCACTAGGACCCCCCCCCCCCCCCAGAATGAATGAGTTACATACTTCAATAAATAATTGTGACCTTGCACATACTTTTTTCAAAGTCTTTGCTGTATGCACTATTTCTTATGGCCATTATCTCAAGTTTTCTCTAGGTTCACATAGTCCTGTTGTAAACATTTATCCAAGAATGTTCCTCTGACAATATGAATAAAACTTAGACAGTGCAAGAAGCACTGAGAGGCACCAAAAAGCATTACCATAAAGTTATCACAAGCTGCAATCTTCCCATGTGTTGTGAATTTGCATTCCTAAGAACCTGCCTTCTGGTGCCTCCCATTGCCCACTCTATGGCATTTTCCAGATATTAATGATACCCCATCCAACAGAAGTAAAGAACGGCATGCACCTTTAATCATGATTCATTTTGCTTGTGTTTTAGCAATGCACAACAAATGCAAGTGTAACCTGTATTATTGATGAACTTTTAATAATGACCAAGCAAAATGATTTAACAAATATTGTTGATGCTATTTTGGAAATAGTGTGTGATATATAATTTGTATAGTCAGTGTACTCCCATTTAGTAAGGAACTGTGTCATGTACTACATATGACCAGTATTTTAGGTGTTTGTATTCATAATTAATTTTCATTCATGGGGATGGGGTCATCTTTGGAACAGGTCAGTTATCAGATGTTCTATCCAGTGTTGCATTATATGTGCATATATTAAA
>NC_061845.1:9166989-9171989 GCF_019202785.1 Penaeus chinensis
GTGTGTGTGTGTGTGTGTGTGTGTGTGTGTGTGTGTGTGTGTGTGTGTGTGTGTGTGTGTGTGTGTGTGAGAGAGAGAGAGAGAGAGAGAGAGAGAGAGAGAGAGAGAGAGAGAGAGAGAATGTGTGAGAGAGAGAGAGTGAGTGAGTGAGTGAGTGAGTGAGTGAGTGAGTTACCTGTAACATTTGCAACTACTAAAATTTTACAGTGCACATCACAAATCAGGCAAAAATGACCTTATGATCCACTCTTAAAATGCATTCCAGGTTCTGTGGGAGATAACAGCAGGTGAACTTGGCAAGGCCCCAGCAACAGTGAGCGATGCACTGCCATCAGAACCCACAGGAGCCGAAGCCCTACCTCAGGACTCAGAAGAGGAGGCTGAGGAGGACATGGAGGAGATGAGGACCCGCCTTGAAGCTCTCCGCAGCTGAGTGTAAGGGCTGGAGGGAAACAAGTGGAACAAGTACAGATTTTTTTTTCTTTTTCTTTTTCTTTTTCTTCTTTTTTTTCCACTACTTGTTTATGTATTTATAGATGTGTTTTGGAGTTTTTAAAATCTACAAGGTTAACATATAAACTACTGATTAAATGTAAATGTAGATGGAATTAGTGCTTCTGTTACAAAATGAAAAACATATTATACAAACTTTAAAAGTCCAAAACTTTTTAATAACTTATGTTAATTTAATATCATATATCATTGGCAATACACACATATTTAGGTAATGACTGGAAATGGTACTGTAATGATTATGCCTTTCATTACCATAGAGTATTTGAATGAAATGTTAGTTTTCAAAAGTGCAGAACAGAAAGATTAGCTAACAGGGGAACAGATCATCAGATTTTAATGAGCATGGGTTTGTCTGTGTATGTGAATTTGTGTGTGGGGAAAAAGTTGTCTTTAACTTTTAATTAATCAGTGAATATATATTATAGCTATATTATTTTATGCATTTATTTTTTCCCTGCCCTCTTCCATTGTACTTATCATCACCCTCATGATCATAATCAGCATTTTAGCAAATATCATTAACTGGGCTAAGTAACTTTTGTTCTTGTATTTTTTTTTTTTTTTTTTCATAATTATCATTATTATTTTTTATTTAAAATGTTGCCTTTTTAATAAATCTCAGATGAACTAAGAGTCAAGTAATAATGGACAAAGTACCAAGATAAGAGCCAGTGCAAGATGTTAGTTAGGTGGTGTCTTTACTGTTCATTGGTGCTTAATAGCAAGGCCCATGATTATATGATCGTTGTATTATCATTCATATTATTGTTTGTTATTATGATTTTTATTTATTTATTATCATTGTCACTGTTAATGGTCATAATAAAAAATGTTGTCATTATTAATAATGATAATAATTATAATTAGGATATTAATCTAGTAATATGATAATTGTTACTTTTGCTTACTATTACTAACATGATAAAAATCAGACAGTTGTATAATGGCAAGAACAAATGGAATGATATTAGAGAATGCAGTTATGTTTTTTTCTTTACTTTTCTTTCATATGCTTTAAATAAAAGGCAACATGATCTGTATTTAGTTCTTTGGGAGAGTTTGAATAAATGCTAAGAGAAATTATGGCAGAGTGAGTCTAATCACTTTCTTCCTTTTTTTTTTTCCTTCCTAATTTTAATTAGAGTTCATTTTCATATTCATGGTTGGTGTTATTATCATCATTGTAATTATCATCATTATGTGCAGTACTGTTATATACTGCTATTATTTCCTATTATCATTACTTTTGTTAGTTATTTTCTTTTAATTGCCTTTCCTGTTATTGTTGGTACTCCATCTCAAAATTCTTGTTTTTCATTGATTACAGATTGTAGTAGTAAGTCTTTTTAATGGCCAAAACTAGTCTTTAATGATTTCTTCAAAATTAAACCTTGTTATATATGGAAGAGTCTATACCGTTGTTGTGAGTGGTTATTTGGTTTACAGGATGTGTTCTAGTAAGTTATAGGACATTTTTGTTTGCTTTTCATTGGTTCTGAATAACTCTTGCTTTTCTTTTCTTCTGTCAGCATTCATGGTAAAATTTTCTATAAAAATCATAACAGAATAGTGGTATCTAAACTGGTGATACCATTTTTTGTACCATAGACCATTTTGAAAAAATATATGAAGCTTTCTAGAGAGGCTGTGTGGTGCATCGGTAGCAATATCGTCTAGCAATCTTGCTGACCTGCGTTCAAATCCCTCGACGCCAGTGGATGGTAACCCCGGCCATTCCTTGCACACAGGGGATAACTTAGAAGCAAAATAAAAGATACTATGTCACACCAAGAATATCCATTGTATGAAATGGAATCAAATTAGATTTAATTTAAAAAAAAAAACATATTGCGGCGTACATTGCTATCCAGGATTCTTTACTTCTGCCTCTATATAACACCACAGTTCTTCTAATAATAAAATCTTAACTATCATGAATTAAAGCACCTCTCATACATATTTCTATTTTTTTCTTATTTTAATTTTGAAAATCAGAGTTTTCAGGGTAGATGTAAGGCTTGTGAGAGGTTTAGAAGTTGTAAGTATGCTCGGAATGTTTGTTCTATGATATCCAATGCTTTGCTTTGGTTGATTGATACAAAGATTTAGCTGCTTAATGTAATATTGAGATCATGCATATGATAAAAGCAGTGATAGACTTTATAGAAAATCTTGTGTTTGGTAAATGTACCATTTCCCTGTTCTTGTAAATAGCATAAAATGCATATTCATCTATAATTACAATAGAAATGTTTATAAAATGTAATATTCTTACACCATTATGCTACCATGAATAATTAAAAGTATTCTAAGGAGTTTGCATTAGATATTTTGCCTTAACCATTCTAAATAGTTGTTTTGTTGTGTAGAATACTTAAATAATGTTGTATGTTAGCTCATTTGTCAGCATTGTAACTTTGTATAATGTATCTGAATATATTCCCAGGATTTTTCTTTCCATTTATACTTGCTTGTACAAGAAGTAGAATTTTGCTGTATGAATGAAATTATGGTCAGAGCTATTCATGTATACTTTTTTTATGGTATGAAGTTCAACAACTCAGTGAATTACATTGTCTATAATGAGGAACCAGATATTAATTGATATACATCGTAATGGTTAGAAAAAAAAAACATGAGTAATTATAGAATCATGTTTTATTGTATGTTCAGTTTCTAATAAGAGTTTAACATAAAGCTAACTTTTTGAAAACTGTGTAACCGATTCTGAATTACCTTGTAAAGTACCTGATGTTTTGATTAATAAACTGCCACAAGTGCTTCATTAAATTGATTCATTTATATAGCATTGGATGGTAGTTTGCATCCTGTGTTCATAGGACAAACACCTGAAAAAAAAAAGTCTTGCCAAAGTGTAACTAGTAATGAAGGTTTTCCATTTTTGTGAATGTATGCTTTGGCACAGTGTAGTTAGAATAGACATGTTAAAATTGGTTAAATGAAGAAAGATATTGTCATTGTAAGTAAACCTGTATCTACACATTTTAAAATTAAACATGGGATGAAAAAAGTATTTGCTATTTAATTTTGTGGAAATACTTTAATAGGTAAGAACTTTTGCATAGTTAACCACCAATCTTTTTTAACTCTTTTTCTTTACAGCAGTAATATCTCAAGTATATTTTTTGTTCCATAATTATCTGATACCAGAACTAATTGGTTTTATCTAAGCTTTTAGTTCTGGTTTCTTCTTTTTCAATACTACACATTATAAAAAGTTTATTTTTGTTGCGATATGTTTTGGTGGTGTATGATAGATTTACAGTACTTAATAAATATCCCAAACCTGTGAAATATGAAACATAGTCTACAGTAGGTGTATACAGAAATTAATAGTATAATAGAACAGAGGCTACTTAATTGAAAGCAAGAGAAATACTGTGGGCCCTTAATATTCAAAACCTTTATTTTCATCAAGCGAAACCTCCACAGAAGTTTAAAATACAGATGTGTTGCAGATGTAGATATTGTAGTCACTTGTGTATGGATAAACTATGGTTGAAAATTTATTACTCATGGGCAAGGGAAGTTAGATATTCCTAGATACCCTCATGAGTGAACAAACACAGGCTGATACAAGAGTGGCAGGCTTTAAAAAATAGTCTTTCTGAAGCAATGTTTTCTTAAGGTATTTTCATTCCTTATTTATTATTACTATAGATTTTATCTTTCTTATTATTCATATAGACTGAAAAAATTATTAATTCTAAACTTACAAATAATGATACATATAAATGCAAAAGCAGCATACATTATGGGCCTAAAGTACATAGAAATGAATTTTAAAAAATGTAGATTTAGAAAGTGGTATCACACCTAAGATACATTATAGTGTAGGTTTACTTGTTATTTTTAATTTTTCTACCTCTCTTTGTTCTATTAACATAGATTTTTTTTACCTTTAATATAGGTTGTCAACAGTATAATAATTTTGGCATCAAGATATAGTAAATACAGAAATAACTTTCTTTTTGTTTGTTCTTTTTTTTTCTTTCTTTCTTTCTTTCTTTCTTTCTCCACCTCATTTATGTCTTAGGATGTTATATGCATATTAAATAATCACCTTGAACATAAATAATCAGGGTTATACCTATTGGAACCATCCCAGGTAACACTACACTTGCTAGGATTGATTATGATGTTGGTGTAAGTTGCGAGATTACCCTTATAATATCTATACAACCCCTCTAGAATGTAATATGGTACCTTACAGTGCTAAGCCTTATTTTAGGATTTAAAAGCTAATTGAATTTAATTTTTTAAAGGTCATTAGAAGGTCATAAAGTTTACAATTTTAATAGCATTATAACCCTGGAAATAAAATATATTAAAATTGGATTTTCAGTCCTTCTTCCCATTTTGATTTTTAATAGATGGCTCTACAAGCACACATGTCACCAAGAAGTCTATTATTAGGCCTACTTTATTTACCACATTCCTTGAATTTTGGGGAAAAGGTTTTA
>NC_061845.1:9176989-9184489 GCF_019202785.1 Penaeus chinensis
TTCTTACCCCAGCCTACTTTCATAGTTTTTCCCTTCATCTATCCTTCTCCTTTCCACATAATCGGTATAAATTTTAATACAATCAATAAAATTAAGCCTCTCAACATTCTCTCTTCCTGAAATCCCAAGACTGAAATAGAAAAACAACTTTTGTTAATTGCCACATCAAGACTCATTATGTATGTGTTTTGGTAATGAAGAAAATCTAACTGTTGCATCATTAGGCATTGTAAATAAAATTTATTGGTTTCATTATAAATGCATAGTTTGTACAAAGGATGAGAGTTCAGGCCATTACAGCTTAACACTATGGCATTCATTTTTTCTTCCCAAATTGTTATTCACAGAAGCAAGAAAAACAATTTTGCATAACTTACATCAATCATTAATTTGGAAAAAAAAAAAGAAGAAGAAAAAAACAACAACACTAAAACTGCAGTGTCAAAGCTATCACAAGTAAATCATAAAATTTTGATGATGAACATCTAGTCCAAGATGAGCAACTTGACACTTTAAGACAAAGAGTGAAAGGTAGAAATAAAACTTTAAGTCTATTTTGCAAGAAAACAAATACAAAAATTAAGAAAACTGTTGACTTAAAACACTGTAGATACAAGACCTAATAAAGTCATTCACGACTATGTTTGGCCAAATTCCTTTCCATTTACACATACCTATATACTCCATATCCTTTATAAATTTATAATTAAGTAGTATAAAAAGGCAACAAAAACATTTCTTTTATATATCTTCATTACCATCATTCATGAATGGTTACATAAATTTTTGATGGTATATATGACAGAGAAGGGAATGACAGGATAGAAAAGACAAGGTTTCAAAAAAACAAAGAGGGAGTGGGGAGAAGTTAAAAAAGGAGAAGAGGTCATAGAATTTGACCATCAATAACAAGTCATTCCATATCAAATGTATGTTATATTACATTACAAAACATAATTTCATTATAAAATATTTGCAACAATTGAAATCCTCTTAACAAAAATCTAACATACTTTCACATGAAAATATAGGAACTTTGATAATTAGCCCAAAATTAGCTACAAAAATACTTCATATATTTCTGAATACTGAAATAATACAATTTCACTGGTCTTCCAAATTTTCTGTAAACTCCTGCATTGTACTCGACAACTCATCCATTCTACGCATTCTGGCACGATACTTGTCAGCCATCCAAGTAAAAAAGGAGAGCTGGTGCTCCATGTCTTTTGAAGATTCTGTGCACTCATGTTTGAAGCAGTCATTTAAAAATGCATTCTTTCGTTTCTCTAGCAACAGCTCTTTGTAGAAATCTTCCGATACCTGCCTTTCAGCTTCCAAAGTCAGCTGGACTTTTCTGTTATTTTCCAAAATGGTGTGCATTTCTTCCTCAAGGGAACTGGTTGTCTGACTTTCACTGGTACAGAGAGATGGCTGGTCTGGGTCCCTGGTGTTTTTCAAATTCTCTTTTCTCTCCAGTTTTCGGAGTAAGTTTTTGTTTCTGTTCTTCTCCTCCAACAAATGGCGACTCACACCCAAGCTCTTTTTCTTTTCTTCATCTAGTTGTCTTTTCAAGTCGCACACTTTTGTCAGTTCCTGGTCTAAGTTCCACACTTTTTGCTTAGGTATTCCAAGTTTAAGTTCTTTTCTGAGCTGTTCCTTAGATATATCAATAGCCTGTAACTGCTGTGCAAGAAAACTCTTTGCAGCAGTTAGTTCTTCGATGCAGTTTTGAGCATTGCTTAGCTGTTGCTTCCAATAATTTTCCTTTTCAATCAGTAATGTGTAATGTTTTTTGTTTGTTTCTAGTTCTGCTTCTAGGTGTTTTTTCAATTTAGTGAGTCTCTCTGCTCCTGTTCCTTTTGTTCCATCTTATTCTGTGCTTCTTCCAACACTTTTTTTGACTTCTCTGCCTCAGAAACTAGTGACTCACTTAAGGCCTCTATTTTTGTTCTACAGTTTTCATGTTCTGCTACAGTCTCATTCAACCTTTCCTGTTGTTGTTTTGAAGCATTCTGTACTCTCTCCTTCTCTCCCATCATATCCTGTATCAGCTTGAATTTATATGCTTCTATTTTAGATAACTCCTCCTTTAGTGATGCAAGTTGACCCTTGATGTCCTGTATGATGCAATCAAGACTACCAATTGCTTCCTCCAGACTTAGTGCCTGGGCACTGTGTTTTTCTCCACCAAGATTTTTTCCCTCATCTGTAATTATAGCCTCTATGAGGCTATTTGTCCTTTCCTTATTTTCTTGACTCTTTCCTACCTGGTAAACAGAAAGTTCTTTCCTTTGTTCTATTAAGGAATTTCTAAGCTTCATTACCTCTTCTTTCACTGACAGTAATTCTTCTCCCCTCTTTCTGATTTCTCCACACAGGCAGCTTTTTTCACTGAGTAAATTCTCCAAAGCTTTATTTTTCTCTTTGATTATTTCATTGGCTGCTGCAAAATCCTTTTCATATAATTCCTCCCTCTTTGCCAAACATAATTTTAATGTACCTACTTCCTTCTCCATACTTGAAACATCAGTCTTGTACTTCTCAATTTCTTTTTCATAAGCTTTTTCCTTTCTTTTTAAATCCTCTTTAAAATCCTCTAGTTCTTTTTGGTTGTTCTCCAAAGCTTTGTCTTTTTCCTCTACACTTCTGGTGAATTTTTCCTTGGTTCTTGCTGCTTCAACTAGTGCACGTTCATTCTCCAACAAGAGCTGATTAACCCTTTCCCTCTCTCTTTCAATTAATGTGAGTGCAACATCGCTTTCCTTTACCTGCCTCTTCAGTTTCTGATTTTGTTCTAAGATCTGTGCCAAAACAATTTCTCTTTTTCTTGATACAGTTTCTACTTTCGCTCTTCTTGCAGTCTCTTTTGTCAAGGCCTTTTCATTTCTGTATTTTAAGTCCTCTATGAACTTCTTCAGTTTTCTAATTTCTTCCAAAGGATCTTTGCTTTTAACTTGCCTGTTTCCTGAATTTTAATTTTGCTTGTTTTACTTTCATCTGGAATCCTTGGTGGAATTTTTGCAGTATTTTCTTTGACCGGCAAAACTTTACCCTTCTTGTCAACATCAAATTTGCTGCGTTTACTTTCCTTACTGCTTGTCTGTTCAATTTCTAGAGTCATTTCTTTGGACAGATTTCTTTTCCTGCCCATTTCACCATACCCAGCTTCTAAGTTTTGATGTTTTCTCTCTTGTGTGATATTTGAATAATTGACTCCATGCCACCCACTCTCTTGTGATAAATTTTCACTAGAATATAATCTTTCTCGTCCTACGACAGTTTCATTGTTGTTGTTGCTTGTTGAAAGAAGAAAGATTTTGTTCTTGTTTCTCATACAATATTCTGAATATGTTATTTTTACTGGGGAAGGCTTTTCTGTTTCTTTTGAGTCCTTTTCTTCAATAGTTTTCCTTTCACCATCAGCAGCTTCTATATTTCTACCTTGCTCACATTTAGGTAGTTGTAACTTTGGATCTGCCTGATCACATATTCCCTTTTCAGGATCACAGGTCAGAAACTGTTTTTCACTGCTCTCTGGCACATTAATTTCTAAATTCACTCTTCTATGCTCCAAAGTGATGTCACTTGTCTTCTGGCCTTGTATTAATTTGGAAGACTCAAATGTGGTGTTACAATGTTTCTCATAAGTGAAAACACCTGAATAACTTTGACTTTCTCCTTGTAAATTCATAGTTTTCTGGCTGCCCACATTTATGTTACTGTAACTGCCAACATTTTCTTTGAAGGTTTTTCTGCTCTCTGCTTGAGGAACTTTCTCAAATAAACTCGCAATATTGGTGCTTTCTTTTTTTTTGTAAGCACAATATGACCCAGTCTCTGTGTCTGTCTTATTTTGATAAATCCCCATGTCTTTCTTATCAGGTGCACTTATTTCTTTCTGGGTAATAAGAACTCCTTGTTGAACTTTTAAACATTCTCCAATCTGAGGGCTATTCTTGGCATTCTCAAGATTGCTGCAACAGCTTTGACTTTCAACTTGGCCTACACTGCTTTTCATCAGAGGTGAATGAACTGGGTCTGACCCAAGAAAATCTCTATCTTTGTCTCTTTCACAATTACCATTTGACTTATTTTCAGCTTTTGTGTTACCAGAGATTCCTACATTCTCAATACCAGTATTTACTGTTATAGGTTCCTTATCAACAATGAAATTTTGCAAGTACTCGATGATGGTACTTTTCATCTGTAACTGTTCCTTAAAATGTGCAAGCTCTTTATTCTGCACACTCAATTTTTCTTCCAACTGCGCATTCATCTCTTCACGTGTTATGATGCACTGCTGAAGAGCAGCGTTCTTCCTCTTCATTTCCAACGTTTCTTTTAGATCACTAGTTGAAGACCCAGCTTTGGTCCTTTCTACCAGGTACTCTACTTCTCCATGCAATTCCTGTACCCTTTTATAAGCACTACGCAGCTTCTCATCTTTCCTCGCTAACAACTCACCTTCTGTGGGATTTTTCTCATCTGACAACTGGACCCAAGAACTGCTTGGAAGTTCACAGTCAAACTTACTGGCAGGCTCTGAACATTTTTGGCAGATTCTACTTGCTGCCAGCTGAGACTCTCTCTCCTTAACAAAAGCCTGATAGTCTGAGAAATTTTTCTGTAGCTGTTTTATGAAATTCTCTTTTTCACTCAAAATATTGTTGCACTGAATCAATCTGTTTTCCAAATCTGCTAAATGTTTATTATATTCTTCCATGTAATGGCTCACCAATTCATTTCCATTCTGTTTACCTTGATTTTTCTTATTATCAATACAACTCCAAAGATACCTTTCTTTCTGTTGATCAAGGAGGTTCTGCTGTTGCTGAATGACAGAAATTTTCTCCTGTAGATTGAAATTGGCCATTTTCAGTTCTTGGCTGATTCCATAGTATTGATCTTCTAAAGATCTAATATACACATCTCGTTCCTGCAGTGAGCAATGTGCAACGTGTAATTTATGCTCAAGTTGACCATGAAAAGATCTGCAAGATATTGCATCACTTTTTAAATCTGCTATTTTCTTTTCATTGTGTGCAATTATACGATCTTTTTCCCCTAAAAGTTGTCTCTGAGTCCTTAATTCTTCCCTTAGTCGACTACTGCATAATTCTTCATAGCCGATCATTTCCTTAGTTTTTCTCAATTTTCCTTGAAGGTGTTTAATATGTAATACATGATCTTTTTGCTTCTTTTCACACATGCTCTCCATCGGTATCACAGCCTTTGCCTCTGTTCTAGGACCAAGTTTATTTTTCTGTTGAATTTCTTTATCTTTTTCATCTATCACAACCTTAAGGTCTGCCACTTCCTGCTGAAGCTCGCCATTCTTCATTTCTTTTTCCCCTACCAGTTCATAAAGGTTAGCAAGAACCTCTTCAGTTTCAGTGATAAAATTTTTCTCTGCTTTCTGGTTCTTGGAACTGCTTGGTTTCAAGTACGAGTCTGGGTTTCTGCCTCCATGAACTTTTATAAATGCCCTAAGTCCATTTATTTTTTCTTGCAATTTCTCCTTTATGTTTTTCAATTCTCTACTTGCTGACATTTGCTTTCCTCTTAGAACTTTTACCTGTGTGCTTTTTTGTTGAAGCTTTTTCACCACAAGTTCAAGTTTCTCTTCTACTGTATTACTTCTATACTTCTTTAAGAATGTAACAGTTTTTTTCTTTGTAATATTAGAAAACCCTGAATCACATGTGACCAAATCCTGGCAAATATCAGGAATCTTTTCAAAGATCAAAGACCAACCCTCACCTCTAGGCAATACATATAAAGTCTTCTTAAGTATTTCTTCCCAATGACTCCTCTTTTTTGTATCACAACTTTTTGAAATGATTTTGTGTAATAGTTCATATTGCAAAAACTGTTTTCTGTTTACTTCCGTGAAGTCTCTATTTACTGGTCTACATATTTTGCAAACCCAAGAGTGAATATCTTTGTAAGAAAATTTTCCAAGGCTAATGGCTGCCATCACCAATTCCACAGTTAAGTATGAACGTGGTACAATTAGAAGCTGTTTTTTGCAGCCTAGGGCTCCTGATATCGTAAGCAGAGAGGTCATCTTCACCTGTGAATGAGAAATATAATCGGACTGCAGTAATGAGTCAGAGGTATTTTCTTTCACTCCACTTGATTCTGGCACGCCTTTGCAGGTTTGTTTCTGTACAAGACAGTCCACTGATTCGGAACAAATATCATCTTTAACTGCCTTGGTCATTTCTCTTTCAATTTTCCGAACCTTCACAAAACCTTCAAATTCAAATCCTTTCATACTGGTGCCACCTTGATTCACATCGAAGCCTCTCTGGTGCTGTTTTTCAACTTTTTGAGCATGCCTTTCTTCACTGCTTTCTGCCCTTTTTCCATCTACTGAATTCAAATCCTGCCTTTGGCAATCAACATTTATTCTTGCTGTAAAGTTTTTCATATCAAGATCATCTTTTTCATCATTATTTGTCTCCTGGACATCCAGTACTGATTCTTTACTTTCTGTATCTTTTCCATTATTGTAAATCTCCTCTCCCATTACATATTTAGTACCCTCAATTGGTTGGTTAAATTCATCTTCAAATACAGTCGATCCCATATTTTTACTACATGAAAATCCTTCAATGACTGATACTGAATTTTGAGCAATTATGTTAAGCAAATTATGACCATCTCTTGATACTTCTTTACTGTCTGAATCCTGATCATGTAATGACACATTGCCATCGTCAACTATGCGATGACTATTTTCTTCATCTATAATTAGTGTCCCTAACCCACTACACTCAGAAATTAACATGCCAGTCTGCTTTCCTATTTCTACATTTTTCTCTCTTTCTTGTTCTAGCAATGTTTGTACTGTTCTCTGATCATTTGTAGACCATGTTGACATATCTTGCATTTCTTCTGCCCTGCTATATACAGCAGTATTCTGATTCTGAAGTTCAGCTTCTGATGTAATAGCACAAGCTATTCCTGGTGTTTCTATTGATATATTGTGTCTTTTAGAATTATTTTGTTCTTCTGATCTTGAGCCAATAGTATCTATGGGTGTATGACCCTGTCCTTCTGATATTTTGCAAAGACTAGATGACAAGTCCAGAATGGTAGTCTTTGGCAAACTTTTTTTTGCCTTTATCACCGTACAAGAACTTGGTTGAAAATCCAAAACTTTTGCCTCCATAACATTGCTTAATGGATATGTAACAGAAGTCAATTTCTGCAAATGAAGATGATTCTCATTGCCTTCTGCACCTTTTTCTTTTAAAGTGCTTTCTGCATCATTACAAAGAACATTGACCACTTTCGATTCCAATCTAATGTTGGGATATTTTTTCATGACTGGTTTCTTTTGTGCCTGGAGAGCATTTTCCTTCAAATTTACATCATTATTAGGAGAGGCTCCCAACCTGTCTTCAACATTCTGTGAACTCATTTCTTTATCGTTGATACGGACTGGTCCTCTGATCTGTAATGCTAGTGCATTTCCCTCCTTACTTTTAT
>NC_061845.1:9199489-9201989 GCF_019202785.1 Penaeus chinensis
TATTTGTTATTTCTTCTGATAATTTTTTTTTTTGCTCTTTTTAATGTGAATTTGTCAGATTTGATTTATATTGTTTATCTTTTATTTCTATCTGTTAAAAATTATTAATTCTTTGTTATGCTATTGTTTTTATTTTACTATTCAATGTATTATTTTTATTTGCGCCCGCGCCCTCTAGTAATCCGCTTCCAGATGCACGACAACCGTCGAAAATTGGTCATGTTTACAGTGTGTATGTTGGGTCGAGTGACTTCAGCCTTGTGTTAAAATATTGTAAAAACAGGCATAATAATGATGGAAGATAAGAAAACTTGCGTTTAGATAGTCTTAAAAGGAAACATGATCCTTGTCAGACACACATAACTGCCTGGAATGATGTGCAATGTCGAATTTTCCTCCTGATATCTTCGTGAGCGCTTTCTTTAGCCTCTCTGAAGGAAAGGAAGAGAATCATAACAAGAGTGAAAGAGAGAGAGAGAGACAGTGAGGAAAAGATAAAGAATTGTAGTAAGTAAAAAGCATTTTCGTCTTATTTAAACACTTAGAGAGACAAAAAACACTTGCAAATTCTTCTTTTTTCCGATTATATAAGACGGTTTCCATATTTTGTATCTTCCTTTATTCATTTGCCTTTCATTTTAAGTTTTTATTCCTCCTTTAGTTAGTCTTAAGTTGTATACTATTGCTCACTCTCTATTGGCTATAATTGTATGAGGAATGCAGGAGTAAATGATCATGATTGCACATTGTAAGATTAATGGTTGCAGCTGCTTTTTTCAGAAGTATGTTTATTTTTGTATGCTTCAGGAGACCATGCACATTAATAGATGTACAAACTAGTATTTAACTCAAACGAAACCTACCGCTAAAACTGAAGAGTCAGAAATTCCCATTTAATGAAGCAAAAACACAGCACTCCGAGAAGCTTTTCATGATTAGTGTTACCAAGAGCAGTGCACAGAGAGAGGGAAATGGACACCACCATCTTATAGAGCATAAGAAAGCGAGTCACAAAATAGGTACAGCTGCTGCAGCCTCATACTTACTGCAAAATGATGAAAATATCTCACGTATATCACCACTCAGAGACTATGTCCACAACACCCTAGCACAGCCAGAGTTCTTAACGTCGCATTTTCTATACAAAATTGTTGTGGCAGTTGGCCTGAAGTGCTAATAAAAAGAGGAACAGGGGTACTTCCACCCCACCCCCACCCCCATCTTGGGAATAGCTATAAAGTAGAAAAAGTTAGGTTTGGATTTTTGGGTTTGCATGATCCCTGCTTTTGGGACTTTGTCTCCGGAGGGTGCATCACTCTCGGTAACAGATACCCTTTGATTTCCCACTACTTCAGTATGGACAGCTGATAATAAAGACATAGTGAAGGTGTAAGCTGAAAAACGCAAGGAGCATCTTAACCTACACCCTACCAGCACGACAAGAAAATGATGCAAGATCGGAGAAAAATGACATTCAAGAATAGTAGAAGACATATGTAAGGGGAAGATGAATGAGACAATTAGGATTGTACTTGAAGGTGATGTGATGATAAACACTGATACTAGGTCTCATAGAGTGAATTAGAATTGTAATAGATAATCACATAACCTAGGGGAAAGCATTTGAAAATCAGATAGTCTTATTGTGGCTATACAGTATAGAGGATTTCAGGAAGGTATCGCCATCTCTGAAGTGGGTTTAGAAGCCAGAGCTCCCAATTCATTTGAAATATCACTATGGCTACATTATTGATTGGTTTACCTCAGTCTTTTGTCTCTATCCCACAATGTCTGTAAGTTTTCAGGAAATTATCATAAGGTCTCTCAAAAATCACTGGCCTGCACTACTTATCTGCAAACCATCCATATTGTGTTTTGCTGCTTATGTAGGGAACTGGTAATTGAGGAGGAAAAGTAAGTAAAATGTGGAAATTGTACCTGAAAAGCCAGGAAAGTAATTAAAAAGTGAAACAAAATGAAAATAAAGTCAGCTTTGCCTTAGGACTGCACACCATATTTTGTATTTCCAAAATATGAAATGGGTTGTGTCTGAATGTTGTAACCCCAGTCTGTCTTATGTAGCCAGGAATTTCCAGTTATAGCATTTCTGATTGAATATTTCAATTTTCACAGGGCCTTTCAGCCTATGAGAGAAAGTTCATACATAAGGGATATAAAACAATAAACCAGAACGCAGACATATAGTTTATTAGGTTAATCTTTACTGTATAGATGCATTAAGGTAGGGCAAATGGAAGAAGATATTCTTGTAGAGGACTAAAAGTTGGTAGTTGTCAGTACAAGAAATAGTCGGCAAACATGAATGGGAAAAAAATCACAAAGAGCATCACCCATAACTTAAATATAATAATTTCAGCTCTATCATGCCATGGATAAAGAGGTGAAGACAGTGTTTCCCAGGGTGGTGTTGGTGGGCTGATCCCCCCATCAACCCTCCCCTAGGGCAGTGCCTAAAGGGCACACCCAGTCAGGGCAACTT
>NC_061845.1:9206989-9226989 GCF_019202785.1 Penaeus chinensis
GGGGAAACAGTGATTCAGATGCTGGAAGTGAACAGATGCTTGATACACCAAGAAAAGGGAAGAGAGAAAAGAGAAGTGAATCCAGGGAGCTGAGCAGAGAGAGAGAGACTGACAGAGGACATTTGTGCGAGGTAAAAAGAAATGAGAAGAGAGAAGGAACTCTTGATCAGAAAGTAATGAAGGGAATAAATGTTAGAGAGAGTTCAGAGACAGATAAAGGTAATGAAAAAGAAAGAGAGACAGAAAAAAACAAGTCAAGAGTATATAAAGATAAGTATGACTCCAGTGGTCTAAGAGATAGAGAAGAAAGTGATAGTGATACAAAGGAATGGGAGAGAAAGGAGGAACCAGAAACTGAAAAGGCTTGTAGATGGCCTGAGAAAAGGAAGCATTATGATGGAGGTAAAGATTACAAGAAAAAAGAAATAAAGCCTGAAGATGTGCTTGAATCTGGAGACAGAAAGTTTGAGAAAACCTACAAAGATGCAGTAAGTGACACTAAAGCAAAAGGGAAAATCCATACATTTGAGGACTCTGAAGACAGCCCAACATACACTCCACCAAGGAGAGGTAGTAGTGATGAGAGTGAAGACAAACTGGCAAATAGACAAGGTCATGATAGTGATCGTAGTGTTTCTCCAGATGACTGGAAAAGAAAGGATGAGCCACCATCCCCTCTGTCCTCTGACGCCAGTGTTGATTCTCTTGACAGGAAGAGCAGGAGGATATTAAAATCAAAAGGTCATAGAAATAGAGGGAAGAATTGGGTTGAAGAAGAGCTGAATTCAGATACTAATCAGTCATGGAGATCTCACGATTCATCATCTCCTGAGTATTATTCATCAAAGTTGTCAGAAAAGGACTCCAGAAAGGCTGATTCTGCAAAGTATGTGCCAAGTGACACCTCTGGATATTGTGACTTGAGTCGCTCATCCAGTCCAGTGTCTGAACCGGATTTAGCTAAAACTTCAACAGCAGAATCTAGTGAGGATGACAATGAGGATTTTAAGAGTAACAAACTGTATGAAAAGAGAGTGGATACATCAGAGGTTATCAGCTTTTCCCTGGATGACATCCCATACCCTCCAGCTGGCTGTCCACCAAGCAAAAACGAGGAGAGTCAAAACAGGGTTCGCAGGGAAAGTGAGAGGTACAGCCCCTCTAACATGTCCATGTCTCCAAGCCCGTCATCATCATCGCCGTCACCAAGTCAGTCACCAGCTCGCTCACTGTCCTCATCGCCAGCACTTCAGATTCCTTTGCCTCCAACATCTGTCCAGAACATCCCTATCCCACCACTTCCAGGATCACTTCCAAAGGGCCCTCCTCTGCCACTGCCTGATCTCAAGAAGATTCCCATTCCTCCTTCAGGAATACCCCTTCCATCAGTTAAGCCACCAGTACCTCAGGCAAGAACAATCTCAAGTTCACAGCAGACAAGCCATATGCCAGTTGGATCTCCAATAGTACCCAAAGGGCAAGTACCTTTACCCATTCCTCCACCCATGCCACAGAATACCTCTTCCATGGGATCGGTCCACACAAGGCTTCCTGCCACACAGGCTGTTGCTCCACCATCAAAGTTGCCTTTTACACCTGGGGGACCAAACCTTCTAACTCCAGCACATGTTCATATGTCTGTGCCTCCCCCTTCCATTCTTCCTCTCTCAGTTCCTCCACCTACGCCATTATCAGTTCCTCCACCTACAGGTGTTCTACCACCTTTGCCTTTACCAAAGGAGTCACTGCCAGATAAAGCAAAACTGACGTCCAGACCATCATCTCAGGACCAGTCCATTCCTCCTGTAGCTTTATTATCTCCCACGTCGGTTCCCCTGCCAAGCTCAGCATTAAACCTAGATAATGAATTTAGTCAGAAAAAAGCAAATGAGGAAGCCAGTACAGTAAAAAATTCTAAGAATGAATCTGAGGACACCACTGGAATGGTTTCAACACAATGGGTGGAAAAGAACTGTGACCTTGAGGCATCAGAGGATGATAATAGTAAAGATATGAGTAAGAATTCTCGTTCTATACCGATTACATTTAGGCTAGGAGGATCAAAACAAGGCAGTCTTAAACGATTGCAGAAGGGCCCATTATTACCGGAATTCATTCATGAAGAAGAAGAAGAGGGCCTTAGAGGAAAGCCTGTTGATGAAGATGATGAGGATCAGTCATCAGAGGTAGCAGAGACATCTGATGTATTTGATGCACAGAAGGTCATGCCAACATCATCAAGGTCATGGGAATCTTCAAAGGATGAAATGCAAGAAGCAAAAAGCTTAAAAGAGGATAGCCCTCAGAGCCTGCCAGTGTCTAAGGGGCGAACAAGGAGATCAAGATCAAGATCTCCACGAAGGATCAGATCTTCGCAGAGAAGCAGATCACCACAGAGACGGAGATCACCATCAAGGAGCAGCTCTGTCCAAAGGGAAAGATCACCAGTGAGGGGCCACTCAAGAGAGAGAAGTAAATCCCCAAGGATGAGCAGAACACCATTAAAGAACCGTTCTCCAAGGAGAAGCCGTACTCCTTTACAGAGTAGGTCCCCCCAGAGAAGCAAGTCTCCAAAAAGAAGTAGATCTCCAAGAAGATCTAGGGACTCAAGATCACGTAGTTGGTCCCCAAGGAAGCTTGGAAACCGTAGATCTCCAGACAGGAAAAGAAAAATGTCACCAGAGTTTAAGAGGCAAAGAAGTCCTGAAAGAAACAAGAGAATGGAGACATTTAGTCCAAGAAGGTCGGTACGTCCAAATAGGGAAGCAAAGTCCCCAGTCCGTGTCTTGGCCCCTCGACAGTCAAGGGAAAGACGGTCTCCTAAGCGATATCGCAGTCCAAGTCCCTCCCCTGTAAGAGAAGATAGAATAGGATCACATTTTGCTAGCCCTGATTCAAGACATAGTAGGAGTCCAGAGAAAAGAATACCTACCCTACACCATGGACCAAGAACTCCAGATAGGTCAGAAAAAACAGAATCTGTCCGGTCACCGCAACATGGTTATCAGAGTGATCTTGGAAGAGAGAGGACAGCAAAACGAACTCTAGAAAGATCACAGTCGCCAGAATTGCACGATGAACGTAGAGGATATTCTCAGGGTCGATTAGGCAGACAGGATTATAGAGCCAGCTGCAGTCCTGATTCAAGAAGTCCGGATGGCAGGATTGTACACCATCATAGTCCTGTCCGCAGAAGTCCTTCATGGAGCCCAGCAAGGCAGCATGGACAGAGCCCTGGTTGGCGAAGTCCTACAAGACAACGTGCTCAGAGTCCAGGTTGGAGAAGTCCCCATTACAGGAGCCCAGAACGTCGGCCTCATTATTCACCCGGAAGAGACCAGCACAGTCCTGTTCATCGCTGGAGCCCACATAGGTCTCCAGGAAGATCACCACGAAGGTCCCCTCATCACAGAGCGTCTCCTGGTTCCCCTCTTTGGAGATCCCCTATACGTAGGTCACCAGGAAGTAGGTCACCAATGAGAAGGTCTCCTATTCGTCGATCCTCACCAAGGCGTTCTCCTCTACGAAGGTCTCCCTTGAGAAGGTCTCCTCTCCGAAGGTCACCTCATAGAAGATCACCTGGATGCAGGTCACCTCTAAGAAGATCACCTCTGCAAAGGTCACCTCTTCGGCGATCACCAAGGAGGTCCCCAAGAAGGTCTCCTCGTAGATCGCCGCGAAGGTCACCCATTCGGAGATCCCCCAGACATTCCCCAAGAAGATCGCCAAGGAGGTCAATGTCTCCCAGTATTGACAATGGTGACTATGAACATCATGATCGTGGATGGAATGACTGGGAGTGGTCACGTGACAGGGAGAGGGAGCACAGTCAAGATCGAGAGCATAACCATGATGAGTCAGAGCGCTGGGTCAGCCGCCCCTTGAGTCCAAGATGCAAACCAGAACCTGAGGTCTACTACAGTCAGCACTCTAGGAATATCAGTCGTAATGAGGACACTATTAAGATTGATGCAGACTCCACTATTAGTGACTCTGAACTCACGGGCAGAAGAGAACAGCTGGGACGAATGACAAGGGAGTCATCACCTTCAACCTCACCAAGAGACTCTCCACGACGCCTGTCATTGGATGAACGATTGCAGCAAGAGCATGGCCTTGATGTTGAGGAAGAAAGACAGAAAAGATTACAGCAACAACAGCAGCAACAACAGCACCAAGCACGTCATCTTTATAATTGGGGATACCAAGCTCATCCAGTGCAGGTATGTTTTAACGTTGAATTTGTAATGTCAAACTTGAGACTGAAATTACTTAGTTATTTGCAGTGATAAGACAGATAGGATGCTTTGCTTAAATAATTTAGGAATTAAATAAATTTGGAAATATACCCTTACAGATAATTAGTAAAGCTAAATTTGAATGAAGTACAAATTACTTTTCTGTCTTTTATTCTTGTTCTTTTATTATTCCAAAATGATGTGTATCCTGCATTTACTTTAATTAATTGTAATTACATTCTGATACTAGTATTTAAAACTTAAGAAATATGCAGAATAATAGGGGAGGGAAAATGAAAAAGCTTAATAAGCTTTTTAACAAATCTGTAGTACCACGTAAACCAGTAATAGATACTAAGACAAAATTAATATAACTCTGCTAGAGAAAGTAACAAAAATTATAGCAAGAGATTGCATGAAAATCATTAATCTGCTTACAAGAGTGGTGTTATATTTACCACGGACAGGTTCACCAGTTTCATTATGCGTATGAGGGTGGTAGTGAAGGTGGAGGTGATGGTGGTGGTGGTGGTGGGAATGAGAGCATAGGTGGTGAAGCATCCTCTCGGGTCATACAGGTTGGAAATATGCTCCAGGTGCTCCCGCAGGACCCGTCAGCTACCCCCACTCCATCTTCGATGATTGTCCAAACCGGAAATGTCATCCAAGTATGATTACTTGTTGCTCATTTTATTCAGTGAATACTATTATATATTGTCTGTGATGTGATAATGATTATTCATGCTGTGAAAATGAAGATAGCTCTACAGAGATTTTGCTTTAGATTGCCTGTGCTTATATTACATAATTTCCTAGATTCCAGATATGTTTATCTCCCACTTCCCTTCCCCAGGTTGTGCCAGCAGAGAACATGCAGATGTTGGGTGCAGAGATGGTGCCAGGGATCCCAGTGTCCAATGGGGGCATGATGAGCAGTGTGGTGCAGGTAGTGGCTGGAGGTGTGGTGGGCATGTCGGGGTCATCCCCGGCCCCCGTCCCACCCCCTACATCTTCGTCTACAGCACCCATCTTAGCCTCTCCAGCAGATTCCTCACCAGGAAAATCCCGGTCGACCCTCATGTCCTCAGTTCCATCAACTATCCCCATGCCAGTCCCTTCCTCCATTCCCTCACCAGTTGCCACACAAGGCACCACCACAGCTACAGTCAATTCACCTGCTGCAGTGGCTTCAGGTACCCTGTCAGGGCCAACACCAGCCCTGATGTCTTTGTCCCCCTCTGCTCACACAGCTGGGTTACCTGTGGCCCACCTCATCTCCCTCATCCAACAGGTTTGTGATTTTTGAGTCTCTGCTTGGGAAGGTTTGGTTCGTTGGAGATTTTCTGGAAGGATGCATCTCTTTCATTTTCCTTATTAGAATAATTACTTTTGATGGCAGGAATGGAGTATGGCCAAAAAAAAAAGAGGTATAGAATAAAAAAATATATATATCATATATGCAGTATACCTTCTCCAATTATGTTTTCATCCAGGCATCTATTGTATATATATATATATATATATATATATATATATATATACATATACATATAAATATATAAATATATAAATATATAAATATATAAATGTATAAATATATAAATATGTATATATATGTATATGTATATGTTTATATATAAATAAATACACACGCACGCACATGCACATACACACACACACGCACACGCACACGCACACGCACACGCACACGCACACGCACACGCAAACGCACACCCACACGCTCGCGCACGCACACAGACGCGCGCACACACATACACACACACACACACACACACACACACACACACACACACACACACACACACACACACACACACACACACACACACACACACACACATGCACGCGCACGCACACGCACACGCACGTGCACACACACACACACACATATAAAAAGTAATTTTTAAATTTAGTGAGAATCCCAATCTTTGGAAAGTCACCATGAAAATGTGATTGATATGAAAAGTACCATGGACAAAGTCTAGCCACAGATTTCCTGAAGGAAGAAAGCTATACCTTCTCATAGTTTAAAAAAATTACAGCCTAATCTGTCTACTCTAGATAACTCTTTCTCTTTCCCTCTTTCTCTTTTTTCTTCCCATTTCTTATTTTCTTTTTTGACAGAAGCAAATAATTTTTGCTCTAATTTTTAAAAAGTGCTCAGATCGTTTCCCTGCACCATGGAACTAAAGTCATGAAATAATGGGTCTTATATTTGAGCATTAGTCAATGTAAATATTATCATGTAAGGTCAGTTGCGACCCTAGCTAATACCTGGCTCCATTTTTATTTTCGCAGCAGATGTCTGGCATTACTGACACTGTCATAGACCCAGAAGTGGCTGCCGCAGAGAAGGAAAAGGCCAAGCAAGAAAGAAGAGAGAGGAAGGAAAAGAGGAGGCGGGAAAGAGAAGCCAGGCGCGAGGCGAGACAGCGTGAGAGGGATAGGCAGAGGGAGAGGGATCTGGCACAGCAAGAAGAATTGGAAAAACAACTGTCAGACACTGAGGATGAAGTTCTCATTAGGGTAAGTTGGTGGAGAGTGAAAAAACAAATTTGAGATGCTACTTTTTCTGTGCTTATAAACACATCTACTTTTGGTCATACATTACTTTGAATATCTTTCTATATCTGGACAGAGAAAGATAGAGTGTGGATAAAGCTATTTCTGTTCTGTCTAATTACTTTCATAAGTATTCCATTTTATAACAGGTTTCAGTAAGTAAGCAAAATGATTTAATAGTATGCACTAATAATACATTGCAGCAAAATGGGAGTCAGTACTTGTTATGTGCAGTACAAAAACAAAAACAAAAAATGTTATAAATGATGGCACAAGCCCGTGAATATGCAATAATTTTGTTTTGCATGGAAACAAAAAATATAAGAATGAATCAAATTGTCTGACTTGTTTTGGATAACACTTTGATTCACTTTATCTCCCTGTGTTTAATTTGGTACTGTTTTGAATAAATGCCCATTTTTCTGAATGGGACTTTCCAGTGTTGTTGAAGTTTTCATACACAAACAGATTCCTTGAAATGTGTGCTTATGAGAATATCTAGTCAACTGATGAGGGAGGTTAGCTGTCAGGGAATGGGGGAAAATGAGCAAGTTTGGTAGGTCCTTAAATTAGTCAGATTATAATATTGTAAGCTTATACTTAACACAATGAAGCTTTTGTCCTTACTAGTTGATAGATATTTCATGAATATTGGGTTACTAGCAGTAATTGGTAAATAGTTTTCATGTCTGAAACTCAAGCCTATTCAGTCATACTATGACAATGGATTTCTACCTGATAAAGCTTTCCTCATGAATAGATTAATCCCCATCTTTTGGGCCTAAAAGTTTGGCCTTAAAATTTTGAGAGATACACAAGCATTAATGGTATATACATATATTTTTTTGCATTTTGTTATCAGCTTGTAATTATTATTATTGTCATTATTGTTATCAGTGTCATTATTAGTATTATTATTATTATTATTGTTACTATTGTTATTATTATTGTTATTGTTATTATTATTGTTATTGTTATTACTATTGTATTATTATTATGATACAGTCATTTGCATCAGTCTTCAGGCCAAATGATTCCTATAAATTACCCCAAAAAAATTATTGTCTCCACAGGAAGCCATGTCAGAAGTGCCAGTGATTGGTTCTCCTGTACCTGAGTATGAGGTTCTTGGAGATGATGACGAGGAGGAGGATGAGGATGATGAGTCTGGTGAGAGGAAAAAACGGCGGCTCCTACCCGTCCCTCTGCCGCCTGCTGAGAAGGGCATCCTCATGAGCCCAAGTTACAGGTATATGGCTTCTGGGTGTGGAGATATGATTTTAAATTATGTTTTGACACATTTGATTGTTGTTCTTATGGTAAGAGAAAGAACGTGTGTGTTATATATAGTTTTCATTAATCATTTCTGATTCATTTAACCCCTTGTTTGTGGGTGGCATCTACCATGATGCCATGTCAAGCATCCCTACAGATGTGGTCCATACACACATACCTGTTTGGCAGACTGCATGGCCGCCAAAAAAGCCTGTGCACACTGGGTTAAGACTAACTCATACTATCATACTTTTTTCTTTACAGATATCGTGTTGATTATCGTCCCAAAGCGGTCAAGTTTGCTGACGGAATCCTGCCTGGGGAAGGGACTTCTCCTTCTGGTGGTGAGGAAATCCACTCCCCACCTCCCCCAACAGCAAAGGCCACTAAGACCAAGGAAAAGAAACTGCGCAAGAAGCGGAAAGTCAAAGTCAAAATCATAAAACAGGTAGGTGTTTATTACCAGTTTAAACTGTCAAAATAAGCCAAAGCTTGAGGAAATAGCAAGGCTGTGGTACACTATATGTAGCTCTTGTTTAGTTGCTTAGTCAATCAAGAACACAGAGTAAATAAATAGTCAGCAAAGGTAACAAAGGCATTTCAGGAAATGATTGATTTAATAAATTAACTTCAGAAATGTTTGATTGAAGAGAGGAGGTGCAATCTCTAACATTCACTCTAAACTAGATATTGATGAAACACCATATCTGAAAGGCCATAGGCACTGAATTGTTTCTTTTTACCATCTGAATGTTTAACAGTTCAAGCTTTTGGTCTTTTTGAAAGTAATAAACCAATGAATGTATCTTTGGAAATGAGATACGTCTGACCGTTAAGTAAGAAAAGAATGCCCAATGAGATGTGTAGTTCAGTGTTTAGCATATATAAACAGTATTATAATTATTGCTGTGGTTAATGAGTTTTAGATCCTTATCTTTCTCATCTCTTTAGTTATCCTTTATCTTTTCATATCATGTCTGGCTTTTTTCCTTCCTGCTAATGGCAGGGACTGATACTTTATTTGTTTATTTAGTATAACGTGAATGATGACGACAATGACTCGCCTCCACCACCACCACCTGGCTCACCACCACCTCTTGCTGCCATCAAACTGTATCCTGGTTACACCCATTATAGTTACACTGCTCCAGGAACAGCTGTAATCTATACGCAACAGCCGCAGCAAGCATATGGTATGTGTTTTGTTTTGTTTGATGTAACTTTAAATGTTTTGTGTAATACAATTTTCATTCTCTTGGTTTCTCTCTCATATCTTAGCTGCTTGTGTATTACCACATGCATGACACAGACAGATCAGCAAAATAGATGGAAAAGGTTACTATGCTTGTTTGACTGATATTTTATTATAATCTTTACAGCCTATACATCAGGCCAGCAGGGTGCTGTTGCAGTGCCTGGTGGAATGGTCTTACAGTCAGGGACAGGTACTCAGCCACAAGCAGCAATAAGTGGATTAAGTGGAGTCTCCCCAGGAGTATTGCGATATCCAGGCTATGTCTACACCACAGTCTATTCAGCTGGACAGCAGTTGCAGTATGTTTTACCAACTCCACTAACATCACAGTCTGCTGTATCAACTCAAAAGATTGCAAAGAAATAATTGAATGATGTTAAATCAAGGAGCTGTTACGACACGTTCATTTACAAGAATGAGAACTTTTCTGAAAGTCTGCTGTAAATTGAAGTATTATGTCTATAATGAAATTGATATGAATTTAATTTGTAAAATGTGTATGTAATTATTCAGAATATCCCTTTTAGCAATGTGAATATATTTTTGCTCATATTCTTATGGGAAAAGAATAATCATAAAATCATAAACCAAAGACTTTCGGAGTCAGAACTCGGCTGTTGTTCAGTGTGCATGATTGGAGAGTTCCCCTTAGTGAAGAGAGTGCATGATATTTTGAATGCCAATGAAAAATTTGGTACTACAGATACAGGCAAGTGTCCAGGATTTAACCTCCAGAGTGTGTCACTACTGTTTAAAGACAAACCCATATGAATTGACAAAATGATTGGATGAATTGCATCTGGTTAGTACTATTAGTAAAAGTTTGAACTTAGAAGAATGTTCATTGTGGGCAGTAATAGAATCACAGCTATGAAAATGGTCTAAGGAGAAAAAGAAAACTGAAGTGTAAGGCAACAACTGACAGTAAATCTAATTTATTTGAGTGCCTTAACTCTATACCAGTGTTTGCCAGATTTTTTTTTTTTTCTTTTATTCTCAGTGTATTTTCACAGATGATATAGGTATTCATTCATGTATATGAATATCTTTTTAATGACAATTGACTTGTAAAATATTTATAATCTGAATGGATTCGCTTAGATTATTCAGATATTCAATAGTATATATGAATTTCCTTTTAATAGAATATTTACAAGTAAGATATTACCTTTATTCATTTGAAACTACAAACTTACTCTTATTGAGAAAGAAAGCTTCTTGTGGATTTTTAGATTCGTATCCATCTGTTATTTAACACATTCATGCACACACACAGGTGCACGCACACACACACACACACAGGTGCACGCACACACACACACACACACAGGTGCACGCACACACACACACACACAGGTGCACCACACACACACACACACACACACACACACACACACACACACACACACACACACACACACACACACACACACACACACACACACACACACACACACACACACACACACACACACGCACATGCACGCGAACACACACACATACATACATACATACATACATACATACATACATACATACATACATACATACATACATACATACATACATACATACATACATACATACATACATACATACATACACATATCATACATATACATATCATACATATACATACATATATACATACATAATATGTTTATATATATATATATATATATATATATATATATATATATATATATATATATGTATATATATATTATTTATATACACATATGCATATATACATATATACATATACATATGCATGCATGCATACATGTACACATTGATGTATATATGTCTCTGTATGATTTAAGCATTCCTTGAAAATATACACTACAAGCTGCCCTTCATGGTATATGCTCCAACTCTCAAGAGACAAGTAAAACAGGAGATTGGATGATCCAATATATGAGTTGAAGAATACAGGAAGCTTTTTAGTAATGGGTAGGGAAAGATCACATTAAAGAAATTATAGAAAAGGCAGTACAATGCATATATAAGCCAGTAACATAGGCATTACTTTTGACTATCAAGACATCTGTATTTTAAGTATTATGTGTATAGTAATGTTATACACTTGGCAGCTTTGTATAATAGAGAAATGAGGTTGTTGCTGTTGCATTCACTAGATCCTATTCACTAATCAGGATTTCTAAACTCTGTTACAACCAAAAGCTACATGCTGGGGCAAGTGCCCTGAATGGGCAAAGTCTGTTGAGCACATTCATGGCTGTTGTCCATATGGTCAGTGATAAGTGGTTAAGTGAAATTTGACTATTGGCTGGTGTTGTTCAAGTTCGGCCACAGGAGATACACTATTTTGCTTGTCAAAAATGCCCAATGATGGGTTGGTTGCCAGGCATGCACAGTTGTGTTGATGCAACCTTTTAACACCTTGAACATGGTTGGATGTTGCCCAAATGGATGTTTTGCGATGTGTAACTTGAGTCATGCAAACACATTCACTCTCTCTGTCTGCTCATCTGTCTGTCAGTTTCTGCCCCCCCCCCCCCCCCCCCTCTCCCTCTCTCTCTCTCTCTCTCTCTCTCTCTCTCTCTCTCTCTCTCTCTCTCTCTCTCTCTCTCTCTCTCTCTCTCTCTCTCTCTCTCTCTCTCTCTCTCTCTCTCTCTCTCTCATTCACTCTAACTCTCTTATCCCTTTCACTTACTCTCACTTTCACTCCTCCATTTCTCTCCATTCCTGATCCTCCTTATGATCATCATGATCTTAATAATTATTGATAAAGAGGGTTTGATTGGATAGGAGTTAATGGGAAGACCAGCTGTGAAGAGATCGTGAGGGTCCAAATGACAGGGCTACCAGAGAATGAAAGCAGATCGACTGAGACATGGGTAGACGCCAGTAACAATACCTGAAGACATGAGGAACAAGTGTAGGTTGAAGCAGAAAGAAGAATGGATGAGCGAGTGATTGTGTGCTAGTGAGTTTTTTTTTTTAACAGTAAAGTCATGATGTAATCTCTTTCAGGGTTATGCCTTTGATAACAGGTTTCTGCATTCAGAGTTTTCCTGCAGCAATATTTTGAATACAGATTGATTTTGCACGATGCTTCTGAAATGTATGCTTATATTGTTTTTTACTTTATTTACTAAGCAATTAGTTTTTTTTTTCATTATTCAGACATTCTGTGATGTTCTGTTATGTATATAACTGTGTTTGGAAATATCTGTTTCAGTGCATAATTAATAGCTTGTAGACCATTTACCCATAAAAATATTTTTATCATCAGTTACACATTTGTAGGTGTGTTTCTTTATTATTACACAGCAAAGTGTACACTGTGTATGTGCATCCCAAATACTGTTAGAGTAATACATGGTAATGGAGTGCACTTTGAAGTATATAGATTTATGTATATATTTTGTTCAAGATATGGTTTAGTTCAATATAAAAGAGGGGAATTTGTGGCTTCATTTAGGACATATGATCTAATATTATTCTTGTTGTTATTAATATCTGAAAGTTTACATTTAATATGAACTAGGTTTGGTAGCTTAATTATAGCTTCACTGAGGAGGGTAATAGGAAATTGACTGACCATATGTTTACATTTCTCTATGAACAATGAGTTTCACATGCACTAATAGCATTGCATTACAGTTCTTTGGGCATTAAATGATGGACAAGGTCTTTTTATTTGACCTATATTCCTGTGCATGTCTATGATTCATTATATAGTAGCTGTTCTGGTGGTACGAAGCAAAATATACATAATGGTTTAAATGATATTTGTCAAAGCTGTTATATGGAAAGGAGAAAGATATTGTGAGAACTATGTATGTGGTAAGTATGCAAGTGGTTAGAATTTAAACATTTATAATGTTAGCTTGAAACTGCAGGAGTACAGGGTATGGTTTTACTTGAATATTTCAAGTCCATTTTTGCTCTTATCATCATAATCAGTTATGAATTTACTCCAGTGGAATAGAAGTGGTAACTGCTATAAGAGATATGTAACTTGGTCAGTAAGAGTTTGTTATTATTTGTGTACATTTTCCATCAACTCTTTGCTTTTGCTCTACTATTTTCAGCTCTTTGGTAAGGAAACTGTGCATCACAGTGAAGTGTCAGTTGAATCAAGAATGTGAAAAACAAATTTGTGAACAGATCATGTGTATAGACTTTTTGCTTCCTCTGAGCATCACAAAGTTTGTATTTTTTTACATCGAACCAGATTTGTTGTAAATACATCATAGATAGAACAATTAGCATGAACTTTAATAATCCTCACAAATAAACCTCCCTACTGCTAAATGAGGTTGACTGGATATACAGACCTCTGTATATTGATAATTTCATGTATTTGCAGGTGTAAATATTTTGTTTTTGATTTTTAAAATAGATGCAGTAATGTTGTGTGATCACTTAGACAAAAATTGCATGAACCGTATTTATAGCTTCACATAAAATAATTTGTCTGTGTATTTATGTTGAATATGAATGGTATAACCCTTCAGATACTTTGCTTAGTTTATATAAAATATAAATGTCCATTAATGTGATTGAAATTTGTATCTTTTGTAGCATGATGTCCTGAAAAGTGCATATTTACATCAGTAAGCTTTTATTTATGAGTTATTTACTTTAGATCATTTTCTCTTATTCATGTCATACACTATTGAAATACTAAAGGGCTTGTGTGCTAATTGTGCACACCCTGAATGTGCAGGTTTGAGGTTTATTTTAATATTACAAATGTAGTATATTGCTCATATTTACATTTATACACTGGTGACAGGTATGTTGTAAAACCAAACCTGTGTTATATTATTCACCATTTTTGCAGGCACTGAAAAAGGAATTCATCCATGTAAATACAAGCTGAATTTTAGTTGATGATAAATGTGAAAATAAAAAGTAATGATAAAATATGTTTTTTATTTTTTGTATCATTCTTTTATTTTATATTTGAGTATGAGCATGTTGACTTAAAAATCAGATTTGTAGGAAACAAAAATCAGAATATAATAAGATTCATGAAGAACTTGTTTGATACTTTAGTTTCCAGCTTCAAGAAAAGCATATATCCTGTAAAGATATAATTTATAAATTACAGAATGATGAAAGAAAGTTACAAGATATTCCTTGGATAAGTAGTAATGACATTTTCTGTGTCATGTTCTTCCAAGGGGATGCAAGCATTCCTACTTAATCCTTAAAACATCTTTTACAATATAGAATGTGAAAGGATGTTTTTTCCTTTTTTTAAGACAAAAGGTATAACCTTCAAAGATGAGAGCAATAGATCTGTCTTTTTTTCATGGTTTGCAATATTGTATTATTCTGTTTATTAATGGCTTCTACAAAAGTTGGACTTTACCATACTGGACTTCCCCTACGACTCTCTTTGGCAAAGCGGGGACTTCCCTGCTTTTATGAAGCCAGGACATTTTCCTACTTGTGTTTTTATGTGTGTGGGTGTTTCCCAACTAGTGGTTTTGAGCATGTGGGTATTTCTCTGCTTATAGTTAGCTACTAAAGGTTATGATTTAGAATTATTATATACTATGTTACGTTACTGTTTACTTTTTTGCTTATCCATCATTATCTATGATCTACTAGTGTGCCAGATATAAAACCCAATGTGTATCCTTTATAAAGAATTTTGAGGTCTCGTCTGCTGGTGGTGATAGCTTCACCACCAGATAGCTTCACCATAGCCTACATGATGATGATCTGCTAATGATTTATTTTCCATATTATGTAGCATATATGCTTAAAAACAAAGTTGGATGTATGGAATTTATTGCCATGAATCAGGTCTACTTAATTTACACATACTGTGGGATCAAATAATGAGAATCTATTTCTTCTTGCAGCCTTGCCAGGTAAGAGGTCAGATTGAGGCATACTGTTAAGTGAATTAAGGATGGACAAGATGAATGAGACATAAATTGACATCACTTCTGGTGCAAAATGCTGATTGTGAATAATACATTTTTTCATTCCTGTGACAAGGACCTGTAGTATGGTAAGAGGCTGTCATCACTAAAAATAAATAGTTTAACTGAAGATAATATCATGTAAACTTCAACATCAGTACTGCACCACCAGTTGGGAAATATCTGCTGGCACCAAAATATAGGGATATACTGGGCCATGTAAAAACACATGTAGTGTATTGCTCACCTGGCAAAAAATAGTGGTAGGAGGGCCAGTAGGGCTGAAAATGCTTTTCTATTCAGGACAACAAAGCAATTCTCTTGTTAATAGTAAATGAAAAATATAATATATATATATAAATAAAATATATATATATATATATATATAAATATATATATATATATATATATATATATATATATATAAATATATATATATATATATATATATATATATATATATAAATATATATATATATATATATATATATATATATATATATATATATATATATATAAAAGGAGTGCGGTATTGCATTATTCCATCTTTCATATATATACCTCAGTATATGACTTCGGTTTCGAATTTCTAAATCAATTTCCACCGAGTGCCCACGGGGAGTGTGTGTAAAACCTTGCTATCATTACTCATGTATCAGTAGATAGGTAATGTCTATGGAAGCTAGTTAGATCCTAGTTGCACACTCCTTTTAGTGGGTTGTGTGGCATGGTTGGTTTAGTACTGGCCCTCCGGTCTCATAGCCGGAGTGACCTACAAATCCCCACTGTAAGAAGTCTAAGATACTGAGACTTCTTACTGATGTGTGATATAAAATATTAGGGCTAACATAAAAATATGCACACACACACACACACACACACACACACACACACACACACACACACACACACACACACACACACACACACACACACACACACAGATATATACATACACGCACACACACACACACACCCAATATATATATATATATATATATATATATATATATATATATATATATTTATATATATATATACACACATGCATTTTTTAGGTTATCACTGTTTTCTGATTTTCTTACAGAGTAGTATTATGTACAGTAAATTACATGCACAGTTTGGCCTTCTGTTTGGCACCATTTAGTAATTTATTGAAAATTTTCTGGTGTGTCAACATCTAAGGTCATTAGCAGAATATTCAAAATATAGCAAAAGGATGGGCATTGGGGACAAAGCCCCCACGTAAGGAAGTTTTCTGATTCAATAAGGTGATGTTTATAGATTTCCAGAATGGTTAATGGTCAAAACAAATAAATGTACCAGACATCAAAAGTCAGATAGCAATATGATAAAGTGTTATAGCGAAAAGTGTAAAAATGAGGTAACGATTAGGATTAATAGACAGAAAAGGGGGATGAAGAAGAGAACAAAGAGGAAAGGAGGAGCAGAAAAGACCATGCAAAATTAGTTGAGATGAGGCCTGACGACCAAGGTAGGGGTGATCCCCTACATCGGGTCTCAGTCCCCATCTCCTAAGCCCCCGCACAACAACATTAGCACGGGATGGGGGGTTGGCACCAGTCTAGCATGGGGCTGGTGGTCACTGAGGCACATAGGGAAAGTGACAGCATGGTGTAAATTTTATGATATTATTATTGACAAACTCCAGGTATCACCCCTACCTTAGGCCTCAGCCCATGACTCAAACAATTTTGAACAGTCTTCTTTCCTTTCCTCTTCTTTTTCTTCTCTTCTCCAAACCCTCCAACTATCCACTTCCTAAGGTGTGACAGCTGTATTAAAAGGATGAAAAGCTGGATTTGTGCTAGTTATGAATGGCCTAGGGGAGCCATTGGCACAGTATTCCTCTGTTTGGTCAATCCCTTACCCCTCATGAGGACTCGGAGGGGTGGGCCATTTCTCTTCCCCATATACTACAGGCTTACCATGCTCAGTAATTTTGTAACCTATAAAGGCAATGAGGCTTGCCCCTTTCTCACCTAGCCCCACTGATTTTAATTCACCTGGTTCCCTGATTCCAGGCTCTCCTTTGACTACAACTCTGAATACTTATACTACCCTGTCCTCAGTGCCTATCACCTCAGTCCAGTCCAAATCATCCACCCAGGTCATTACTCAACCACCCTTATTACTACTCTGCAGCTTTATTATCCATCTCTGTGCAGTACTATTTTACTCAACACCATTCTCTTCTACAAGGCCCCATCCTTCTACTACCCACACCTCTGCAAATCTTTTGAGTGCTCTGTTTAGCCCAGCCAAATGGAATTGATGTGTTAGACGTCAAATGTTGTAGAACACTGCAGGATAGAATATTAGTAAAAAGGGTATAGAGGGGGAGCAAATGGAATACAGTGGGGATTTGTAAAAGGATGTGGTTAGAGGTATAGGGCGATCAGATCAAATGGAGAGTATGTCTGAGGAAGGGAAAGTAGTAACACTGTATGGGAAATCTACAAAAGAGCTATCACAAAGCAATCAAATGGTAATACAGTAAGAAACAATAGTTGTGAAAGTATAAGGATACTGAGAATAAAATAAGGGAACAGGGGAAGGAGGTGAAGTATCAAGAAGAATGTCAGGAAGGGAGGGATTCACAGGACATTGTTATGACTTAAGGGAGTCAGGTGAGCATTTAAATGGGGGTGGTAAGGATAATGGGGAAGGGAGAGGGAATGGTGATGCATGTGGAGGAGGATAGGATGGGGTGTTTTTTGGGTGAGGGGGAGGAAGAGGGGTAGGGATCATTCTCTTGGGTCATGTTTATGAACTTTTGGATGTCTTCAAGAGTTTCTGGAGGAAGTTGGGTGAGGAGGTCTGAGCAACAAAAGGTTTTCTTATGTGGAGGAGAAGAGGGAATAGATATCCGTGGAGCAGAGGGAGAGGTAGTTGTTGGATGTGGTAGGAGAAGATGAAGTGGAAAGTTTAGATTGTCTGGTGCAACAGGTAGAGGGGGAGGGGTAGAGATTGGACTACCAGGATTTAGACTGGAAAAGTCTGGGATAGAGGGAAGAGATACTAAGACTTCTTGAGAAGATGGGAGGGGAGCATAGCAAAGTACAGTTTTGGAATAGGTAGAAAGAAAAAAATCTCGTCGGAATGCTTCTTGCCTGGCCTTACAAAGAGTGAGGACTAGTTTGAGTCTGAGAACTGCTACCTCAGAGATTCAAGTTTACAGGCAGAGCAGCTCCTATAAAATACATTAAGGGAACCATCACAATTGGCACACGTGTGTAACTGAGCAAAGCAATTTCAACGGTCATGATGAGGTTGGGTACACAGAGGGCAGTAACAACAGTGTTTGGCTGGGTGGCCAAAATGCCAACACTCAGAAGTTGATAGGGAAGAGGTCGATATGGTCAGACAGGGAAGGACACTCCACCAATATAATCTTCATGGGGGAGGTCATGTCTATGGAAGCTAATCTTGGCAATATTGGTGTAGGATTTATGCTGGACTCTGGAGGAATAGTGTAGCACTGGACTGCCACTGCATTATAATCAACAAGATAAGTAAACAAGTCGTTTTCAACAGTCTCACCAGTCCTTGTCGTAGACAGGACAGTCAGTCACAGAGACATCAACAGTTCTGGTACAAGTAATAAGGGAGGAGTGAGGTTGGGCAGGAATAGATTTGCCAGTGAGGTCAGTCAGGGTAGATAATGCACAGGACTCAAATGTAACTGTGACAAGGCAAAGGCATGAATGATCAGAATTTCTGTGAAAGGAAACTTTACCTACTTGTTTTTGAAGACATTGTCTGAAGAGAGGGGTATTGTCAGAGTACGGGAATTGATCTCACTTGGCTCAAAAGGTTTGCAGAGGTGGAAGCAGAGGAAGGATGACGGCACGAGGAAGATGAGATGGTATGGATAGAGGTAGCACTGCTGGGAGGAGGACAATAATGAGGACAATAAGGATGAAGAGTACTAATAAGGGAGGTGGGGGTTGAAAAGAAGACTGCAGTAGAAGATAGAGTGGAAGATGTTGGGAGAGAGGAAGGGGTGTATTTTGAAGGTTGAGTAAGGACCTGGGTAGATAGAGTTGACAGTAAGGAGGGGGTATTAGTATCAGTGGTCAGGGCCACGGTCAAAGGAGAGGCAGGGGTCAGGAAACCAATGAAATCAAATTTAGATAGGCTAGTTGATGAAGGGGCAAGCCTTAATTGGCCATGGTGAGCCTGAAATATATGGGAAGAGGAAATGGTCTACCTCTTGGGGTTCCCATGAGAGGTAAGGGCTAGGCAATTAATCAAAGGAATACTATGCCCATGGCTCCTAGAGGCTGTTTATGACTGACACAAAACCAGCCTTTCATCCTTTCATCATGGCTCTCAGACCTTAGGAAGTGGACAGAAGGGGATGACGAAGAAAAGGAAAAGGAAAGGGGAGAAGAAATGCAATATTAGTTGAGGTGAGGCCTGAGGTCCAAGGTAGGGGTTATCCCCAACATTGGGCCCCAGTCACGTCTCCTAAGCCCCCCCAAACAATTAGGGGGTTTGCCCTCAAAGTAACTGCCGACATCTATCCTCCTCCTATTGCCCCCCTACATCCTTTCTTCCCACTCCCTCCCAACACATCCTGTTCTCCTCTGCTTCATCTACACCATCCTCTTCCCCATTTTCCTGTCTGCATTCCTCTGGATGCACATGTGACTGTCACAACAACCGCCTTCCCTGGATTCTCTCCCTCCTGACATTTCCCCTGAAACTGTG
>NC_061845.1:9229489-9236989 GCF_019202785.1 Penaeus chinensis
ACTTACTGGATCTATTTTGGTTAACCTTGGTCTGGTGTCCCTGCATATCAACATGCTTAACAAATTAAAAACAATTATGTATACCTAAGAGGGGGGGGGGGAGAGAGAGAGAGAGAGAGAGAGAGAGAGAGAGAGAGAGAGAGAGAGAGAGAGAGAGAGAGAGAGAGAGAGAGAGAGAGAGAGAGAGAGAGAGAGAGAGATATTGAGAATGTGTGAAAACAATACATTAAAAGTGGCAAATTAAAACTGAAACAATTAGGTATACTTGAGAGAGTGAGAGTATGAGATCGAGAGAGAGAGAGAGAGTGAGACTGTAGGCATGAGAATGAGAAGCTGTGAAAACAAAACATTAAAAGTGGCAAATATTTCCTGTCACACATAATACTATAGCTATTGAATTAGACTCTTGCTCTTGTTTTTGTTCATCTTATAACCTGTTATCTTTGGGAGTATAACTATATTGCTCTCCAGACCATAGGTTTTTTTTTTTTAATTTCTTCACCCATCATTAACCCCTTGGTGACGGGTGAAGAAAATCCCCCCCCCAAAAAAAAAACTCTACGCTCTGGCGATCAATGGCAGCGCGCCGACTTTGTGCGCGGGAGTTTGGTACATCAAGCCGAATCACTGCCTCGGAGCACTTCAGCGCGCCGCACACCACATTTTGAGCGGTTTGTTATGACGTCTAGTGACGTGAACCGTCGGGAAGAGGTTAAGGGGTTAATGTTGGCTTGTATCTTTCAAAATTCAGTTTTGGCCCATTGACACTATATGAAATAATGTCCTTGCTCCAGGTACAAATGAGCTTTGTTAAAGCATTGCCAGTGATTTTATCTGTGGCAAACTTTGAATTCACCCTGCATGAAGTAACGTATGTTTGGCAGGAATGCTGAATTGACACCATATCAGGCAGCAATGGGCCAATTGCAATGGACATGTATATGTATATAAAATTTATCTTAATGTTCTGTGTTAAAAATAAAATACATGTTAATACGAAACTTTTAAAGTGACATAGTGGTTAAAATGGAAATTCGTGATGTGCTGACATAAAAAAACCTTACATACCAAACACCTGAAATTAGAAACTAATTTCCTCTGGCTCAATATTTGTAGTAACTTTAAAATATCCAGCCATTTTAGCTCTTATTTTAGGAAATATGCTTTTTGCTTAATAGCCTTGATAACCATGTATAAAAAAATTAAAGATTAGAGATGTTTGAAATGAAAATCCTGTTCACCAATCTTTCATAGTTCATTCAACATATCATCTTACAAACATTTCTTAAGTTATAGTTGAACGAGAATGTTTATCATATGCCATAATGTACTTGTTACACTGGGTAGTGGTCACCCACATAAGGCAAAATCATGTATTAAACCTCCTTTACAAGATGTACACAGTATATATGGATGATGGCACAGTAATACATCACATTTTGTGTCCCATAATAAATAAGACAATTCGAGTATATACAATATCTAGTAAATCCATGTCTTTACTCCAACCACCAGGAACCAATTTAAGCTTTTAAAGTCATTTGTATTAACAGATCTTCCCTGAAATACTCCCTTTCTGAGTACTGCAAAGGTTATTTGAATTATTTTGAAGCCTAATTTTTTGCATCATCCATGAACTGCTATTCTTGCTATTTACCCTTTTAGACTTAACCCTGTGACCTAAAATGTGTTGCATGATTTCCTTGCTCATTCTTTACCACTAAATTCTCTAATTCTCTTATCAATGTGTCGAAGAGAGAGAGAGAGAGAGAGAGAGAGAGAGAGAGAGAGAGAGAGAGAGAGAGAGAGAGAGAGAGAGAGAGAGAGAGAGAGAGAGAGAGAATGTATGCGCATACATGCATGCAAGCGCACGAATATGTGTGTGTGTGTGTGTGTGTGTGTGTGTGTGTGTGTGTGTGTGTGTGTGTGTGTGTGTGTGTGTGTGTGTGTGTGTATGTGTACGAGTGCCTGAGTGAGTAAGTAAGTAAGTGTGCGTGTGAGTGAGTGAGTGAGTGAGTGAGTGAGTGAGTGAGTGAGTGAGTGTGTGCATGTGAGTATATGAGTGAGTGTGTAAATACACATTACAGGAGAGCAATAAAACACACACACACACACACACACACACACACACACACACACACACACACACACACACACACACACACACACACACACACACACACACACACACACACAGAGAGAGACAGACACACACACACACACACACAGAGACAGACACACACAGAGACAGACACACAGACACAGACAGACAGACAGACACAGACAGACAGACACATATATATGGATATCAGAGTGGAGTGTTGTTTTTTCATTTTCCTGATTGCCAGATATCTGGAGCAAGCGGGTTTGGTGCCTGTGTTTGTTGAGGTCACAAAAGACAGTCTCCCATCTTGCTATGTTTAATTTCCTTTTCTGAGATAAATATCAAGGCATTAATAGGGATGCATATTTCAAGGTATAATATGGTATTCAACAAATTAAAAAATATGACAATCAGTTCATACAAAAAATGGCCAGCCATTTCCTATTCCTGACTTGGTATGTATTGATGAACAGTGGAAATGGCTTCCTCATAATAAATACCCTGGCTGCTTGTAGAAAAATACTATGCTAGTTGTCTGTTACATACACGAATTGGCCATTACAATCTGCGAGTCAATATTCAGACATAAAACATTAAATATACTTATTAAATAACATTTTCAACAGAGGACTAACAGATGGGACAGTAATTCACAATAGTAAGACAAAAACCTACTAGCTAACAAATTAATCATAAAAACTCAACAATCAGACAATTAGGCTGTTAAACAATGCTACAGGGTTGAATTTCACCTCTGAGTATGCTGTCAAATAGAAGTATATTTGTTTTCTTGCACTGGCCAACTAGTTATAAATATCACTGCATACAAATCAATTATATAACTGAGTTATTAATTTAGCATAACAGCAGCCTGCACAATCTATGCTTCAGGAGAGCAAAAAATAATGTAACAATTGATAACACATTTGTTGTTTGGCTGCTCTATTGAAGTCATGCATCTGCAGTCTCAACAGGTTCAGAATGAGCAAAAAGTTTTCTTCATGTTTACAGCAACCTTTAGTTAGATGGCTAACACAGTCTTAAGACACAGCTGAAAGTTTCGCATCACTTTGGAGGACACTTGAAAAAGTTTGGCGACTGGTAAATTGAGAGTAACAAGTGCAGTTTCTTATTCATTATTCCTGATTAGATCAATGAATGCTACAGCTTCAAAGACAAAACATATTTTAATTTATTACCTATAGAAAACGAGAGGCGCTCTAAACTTTTAACATAGCTCTGCTCTACTTTTTCACACACAGTTCTTCCTTCTTCTGGACTCGTAAGAGATGAAGACACGTTCACTGAGGAGTAGTTCTTTTTGATGTTTTCTTCTGTGCTTTTCTTCACCAACTTGTACTTCTCTGCCAGTGTCTTCTCAAATTTCTGGAGGAGTGATGTAAGGGCCCCTACATAGCTTGTGAATTGGGGGACCACATCAGGCTGAAAGGTACAAAATATATATTGATGGAACTGAATAATTGTAGAATCTTTTACAGCAACTAATAACAACTATATTTTCAGCCAAGATAAAAATAATCACAGGCATAACTAATCATTTCCTTTCTCTCTCCTAACTCATTAATTCTCTTCTAAATACAGGAAACACTGCCTTTTAAACCTGCAATTGCATCAAAATACTTCTTATGCTTAAAGCTACAGCTTCTCAAAGTGGGATCTCAACCCCCAGAGGGTATGCAAGATCCTGCAGCCATTTCTCATATTTCTTCCCTCCTTCACTACTCATGTCTGATGCTTTTATTTTTGTTTTTATTTTATCATTATTATTATTATCAAAAAGAAAGGCAGAAACTAAAATATGAAGGAAAATATTAATTGACTTGATACATATAAAATGAGACAAGCAAAACAATGGGCTTACCTTTTTGCTAAAGATTTACTGAATTTGGTGGTTCACATGGTTTAAACCTTGTCAACACTTTTGTCTGATTTGCGGAAATAGAAAGTATGTCTAAGGGGAAATAAGGTCTTAAGTGTGCAAGTGCGGGTAAAATTTGAGTTTCATGCACACAGTTTGGTGAACAAGTCATTTTGTTAAAGAAAAAAAGAAAGACAAAGAAAGAAAGAAAGAAAAAGGAAAACAAAGAATAAAAGAAAAAGAAGAAAAAGAAGAAGAAAGAAGAAGAAAAGAAGAAGAAGAAAAAGGAAGAAGAAGAAGAAGAAGGGAAGGAAAAAAAGAAAAAGAAGAAGAGAAGAAAGAAGAAAAGAAAAGAAAGAAGAAGAAGAAAGAGAAGAAGAAGAAAGAAGAAGAAGAAAAAAAAAAAGCGAAGATAAAAAAAGAGCAAGGACGAACAACCATAGAACAATAAGGTTTTTGTTTTTTTTGATGCCTCATGACGTGACCCATCGGGAAGGGGTTAAAAAGACATCCATATTCTATTTTTTCATTATCATTATTATTTATTTATCTATTTCATATTCAAAGTCTGATACTGAATGGAGAATAGCTTTGCCAGGAGAACCTGGATATTCAAAGACAGTTATAAAATTCTTCAAAAACAAATCCAAATAAAGAATGTCATACCACTTCCCTTCTCCCGTGAAAAACTTGAACTCAAATACAAAATGGCCTTACCAGTGTGACAGGTTCTTTTCTCTTCTTGTTCTTTTTAGCTACACCTGCTTTAATGGGCTTAAGAAAAACGAAGCAACACCCGAGGAGGATGGCCACAATGCCAAGTGTCTGCGCTAGGTGGTGTAGGTGGGCCAGGGCAGGAGGGTTAACCCCAGGCACTATCTCCAGACAGGAGGTCTGAAGTGCCTCCATGTGGTGCAGGTGTGATGTCACCAGCTCCTCCACCTGCTCTCGGCACTCCTTTATCATTACTCCACTTGAGTTCTCTGAATCTCCTAGAAATTTAAGCAGGTATGAAGTAAGTGTTAAGCATGGGGTTAGGGGCATTATGTACAAGTGTACATTATATATACATAACAAAATAAGAGAAAAGATCAATATGTTTTCATTAGGAAACATAACCATTTATGCCATGCTTATCAATACTGTAAATATATCCAGGAATCTAAGAAATCCTCATCCAAATAAACTTTTTGCCATGATACCTCCCCTGCACATACCTGCTGATCCCTGAACAGTACTGTGTATGTGCTGAAGAATTTGTGCATGTTTGACTAGGATGGGGATGTAACCTCCTGACAGAAACAAGTAAACTCTGGACGGATCAGGACCTTGGAGGGGGAGCTGAAAACATTGAGTTAGAGGCAATGAAAATTGGTGACCTCATATTATCACATATATTTTTGTGAAATGTTTCTAATTCATTACATAAGCATATATGAAACACACACTCTTCATCAATAATTAGTTTCTAAATATTGAGTAAAACCTAAAATCTAAAAGATCAGTTACAACTGATTTTTGGATATATACTTGTGGAGGTTTGCAATTCCTGTATGTGCTAGATTCTTTGTATTCCTCCTCCAACTGCGTAGTGAGGTCTGCAAGGTGCATTGTATCTGTTGATGCAGTTGCCTCACCATTCACACAACTGAAATAAAGGAGCTGAATGAGTCTATGTTTTGTCTTAATGTACTCCCTAATGAAAATAACTCAAACAAAACATGCAAGCTATAAGGTACTTAAACTGAGGGAGATTCAATCATCTAGAAAAAGAATAAAAAGCAGAAGAAAAACAAACAGAAAGAATGAAAAAAAGGTCCTAGATATCTATGACTTATAATGAATGATATCACATTACAGTTCCACAATGAAAATACCCTTTGAAAAGATAAAAAGAACATAACACAAACCTATTCTCCTTATTGGCTGAGGCTTGTTCACTAGCTGCCTTTGAGTGTCCCAGTTTGGTTGCAACACCAACTAGTCTCAAGATCACATTCCGCAGTCTGAGCATAGTGATGTCAGCAGCAGTGCTGATTTTGATGTCCTTCTCTTGTAAACATCTTAAGAAAGAAAGAAGAATTAGGTGAAATACACAGATCTACAAATCATAACAACAACAACAACAAAAACTCACATATGATATCTACTTTCAGTTTCATTTCTTCCTCCTTTGAAGTTTAATGATCTTATATTAGGAATTTCCAAAAAAAAAAAGCAATTAAATCAAACTAGTTTCTGTTTTGTATGCAATGAAAAACAGAATGATCAATATTAATGTGACATTCTGGTGTACAAGATTCTTTGTTTATCAATGACCTCTCACCAATCTAGCTACTAAACTTTATTTGGTATGCTACAGCAGCTCACATACAAAAAACTTTTAGAGAATTAAATTATGGTGAGTTCAGTGCAATATGATGATTACAATACTTAATCCTTAAACTGGAATGAACATGATCAAAAGGTCTATTCTTGACAGTAAGACTGACTTGCATTTGAATATGGTACACATTTGAAATGTTCTTGTTTGAGTTTATTATTCTCTATGCTACCTTTCCTTGCATACTGACACTCCATTGGTGTCAAAATTATTTTGCCACAATTTTACAGTGCTGTTTTTATTTCTCTTTTCATCATGAGAGCTTACAAAAAAGAAAAAAAAGGATGGTTGAAAAGATGTAATGATTGATAAAGCAACAATTGCAAACAATACTCTTTCATGATGAAAATATGTTTGCACATATGTCAATCTCTTATTGTCTCCAATGCAGGTGAACTCACTTGTCTCTTGGTTCCCAAGAATTCATAACACGTAGGTCTCTGTTATCACACAGCTCCTTCCAGTTAATCTTGTCCATGATGGGGTCTATGTCCATCTGCCGCACTGTCTCCACCAGCTGGCTGTGTGACGTTATCTGGAAAGTGAAAAAAAAGATGAATAAATTTCAGCTAAGCTCTGCCAGAGAGCACTAGAATACTCACTGAAAAACTGTTACCTATGTAAATAGGTATATAATACTAATGACATTCATACCACTAATAGTAATGATGATTTTATGATGAAAATAATGATAATAATTGTAATGATGACTGCAATTAATGGTAATGATGATGAGAATATCAAAAATACATACTGTATAAACATCAATTTCCCCTTTGATATGTCCATCTCTTAATTCCATTTCCCTCTCAGCCTAATTGGGATGGGTGATACTTCACATTTTATCTATTTCTTATTTTCTCATCAAGTACAACCCATCCAATTAATTTCGCATTGACACTGCAGACTTTGAGATTTAAATTTTGATGTAAAAAAAATCATAACATAATTGACTAACTACATAAAAACATGTACAACAAACAATGACTTTCTACTCACATCAATTGTAATGTCCAGTAGCATTTGTTCAGCTGCCACTGAAGCAAAATGGAGGGAATTGTTGAGTCTCTCTCGGAAGTCAACAAATTCGGGGATTCTTGTCAACGAGCCGTACTTGTAGGAGGATATGAGAGG
>NC_061845.1:9241989-9249489 GCF_019202785.1 Penaeus chinensis
CACTAACAGCCTTGATCTTCAAGGAAAAGCAAGTTCATAAATATCTAATCTTAATGGAGTGAAATGAATGCTCTATTTCCTCCATACAATTCAGCATTCTCCTCTCTTCAGATGTTTCACTCCATGTTCCCTGATGAAACTGAGATAATGGACTCCTTGAAATTTGCCTGGCTCACCTGTGTCTCCAAGATGTGGAGATAAGTTAAAACTTCTGCTTCTGCTTCAATCTTGCCTTCCTTAACAAATTTATCTACCATTCTCTCTGCCAGCAGAAGACTAACTTTTTTCCCTTTTGGGTCAGCTGATTTGTGAGCCTGTCCAAAGAAAAAAGGGTTTCTTCTGAGCCTGAAATACATAAACTGTAGACACAAAAACACATATATGCATTACAGGTACACCGTATGTATGTTGATATGTATGTATATATGTATGTAGAGGGATCCCCATTATTCATCGTTAATATGAACCAGAAAAATATGACGAATAACGATACGCAATATCCTATAGGAATGCATTATAAGAGGGTGTAATATGGACTAGGATTGTAATATATGGTGGTTTAATTATGCATACCGTTATATTCTTAAGATAATACTATAAGGAGTAATACCTAGATTTTTAAAAAAATAAAACTAATAAAAAAGAGAAATGCAAACGTCGGATGTGAAAAATGGTGTAATTATTACTCACAACACAAGTTCAGAGGGGTGGCCGCCGGCAGGTGGCAGAGGCGATGAGAACAAGGGTTGAGATATGCACAGGTAGATGGGAGAGGATCATCACCTCTTACATCAGCCATCTCATCTTCATTTCCAATCAGGTTTCTTGTGAAGGAATCAGGAGTGATTGAGGCGGATGGGTGAGGATCATCATACATTCCACATTTGATACGCCATTTACAAAAAGAGTAAGGGTAGTTGGTTTCTTTCTAGCTTCTTTTGCTTGTAATATCTAAAGAGTTCTGAATATGTATATATACTGGGACAAAGTTGCCAGCTGGTGTATAATATCCCAGAATGCTATGTGATACTGAATTTCATTTATCTTAGCCAAACAAACAACTTCTAAGATTAATGTATTTACGTACACACCTCCATGATAGATGCATTATCAATTCGGGAGGTGTAGGGTGTTAGCAAATTACTCAGTTTTGCACATTTTCCCATCATACTCCACCAAGAACTTATTAGAATGGCTATTAATTTTATTGAATATTTCAAAACTTTTTTCAAAAATTTAAAAATCAAGCCCCTAAGTGCCTATTATCAACGGTGCATTTGCTGCTTTCCTTCCTTTTCATTATTTTCATCATTTGCATCAACACAGCATTTCAAAACTTAGCTTTGGCTGGGTTTGTATCAACCATTATCCATTGAGCTCTACAATCCAGATGATGTGACCACTACGTAATGAAAACAATTGGTCTGAGGGAAAGGTAACGTGGACATGCCATCATGAGAAAATTTGGCTGTGGGCTGGGGTGACGCAAACTTGCCACTGTGAAAAACTTGGCTAAAGGCTACGGTGAAGGAAATCACAAAGCTCTGGGAGAGTGATTAGACTCATGTGACAGTCAGGAAAGGGCTTTTACATTATTTTCATCAATAAACGAGTGTGGAATGTACCATCTGTGAGCTATGACTGGAAGAATGCTAGCTCCTGTGAGGATGCTATTTCCATGCTCAGGATCCTATTTCCTAGCTGCTGTGATTGGCAGCGAAGGTTGTATTAAGTTAATTGAATATTAAGAAAAAAAAAAAGAAAAAAGAAAAACATAAATAACAAAATGTTACTTATTGTTATTATTATTGCACTGAGTTATGCAAAGAGATGATATGGAGTCTGCGCAAGGAAAACTGTCTATCACCATCTGGATAAAACAAATCGTATGACAAATATAGATATTGGAAAATGGCAGAAAAGCTTATACAGAAAAAGAGAAAATTACATTGCAAAGGGGAGGCATGGAGTCTTGTCATCACCCACGAATATTTGTGTGCCCCAGGCCTACAAGCCACACACCTGTCAGAGTGGCCACTCAAAGTAAGCCTAATGCCCGTATTTTGGGTCGTGTGATGGCAGTGAAGCATCCAGAGCCATGGGTTAATGAGTCTGAGAGGTAAATCAACATCAACACTCAAGAGTGCCAGAGAATGCACTGTTGCAGCAGCAACAACCTGTTTCTGTGACTAGAAAGTAGACATGTATTGCTCATGTATACTGTAGTCTCATTAGTAATGCGCATGAACTTTTAGGTTTTAGTACGTGTATGCATATCCTGGTTTTCATTTTCTTATTTCATTTCTATTTATCTTTACTTTGTAGCTTCTTTTATTTTTTGTTTCTTGTTTGATTTTAATGTGTTTGCAGGCAACTTTCCGAACCCCCTCAACAAGAGTGAAACGCCGTTAATGAAGCACCAATGAAACATCAGTGATGCTTGAATGAAATGACAAATAATGGGGTAACGAATAACAGGGATCCCCTGTATGTATACGTGTGAGTGTGTGTGTGGGTGTGTGCGTGTGAATATATGTCCATGTCCCTATCTATCCATATATATATATATACATATATATTAATATATATATATATATATATATATATATATATATATATATATGTATTATATATATATATGTAAATACATATACATATATATATATATATATATATATATATGTATATATATAAATATATATATATATATATATATATATATATATATATATATATATATATATGTATATACATATACATATATATTTATATACACACACACACACACACACACACACACACACACACACACACACACACACACACACACATATATATAATTTAATACACATACACACACACATATATTTATATATATTTATTTATATATATATATAAATATAAATATATGTATATTTATATATAGATAGATATTATATATATATCTATATCTATATCTATATCTATATATATTTTATATATATATATATATATATATATATATATATATATATATATATATATATATATATATATATATACACACACACACACACACACACACACACACACACACCTACACATACATATATATATACATATATATAACTATATATATATATCTATATCTATATATATATACATATATACATATATATATACATATATATAACTATATATATATATCTATATCTATATATATACATATATACATATATATATATATATGTATATATGTATATATATAGATATAGATATATATATATAGTTATATATATGTATATATATATGTATATATGTATATATATATAGATATAGATATATATATATAGTTATATATATGTATATATATATGTATGTGTAGGTGTGTGTGTGTGTGTGTGTGTGTGTGTATATATATATATATATATATATATATATATATATATATATATATATATATTTATATACATATATATACATATTCATAGACATAGATATAGTTATAGATATAGTTATATAAGTATATGTATATATATATATATATATATATATATATATATATATATATATATATATATGAATATATTTTTTCTGTTTCTTGCTACATCACTGGTTCTCTTTATGAGAACAAAACTATATATTTCTGTAACTCTGACCAGTGCAAATGCCTACCTGCATCACATGACTCATTACTGCCCAAAAGTAATAAGGATTTTTTGGCTTCAGTTTATACAGTTTCATGGCAGTCTGCTGCTGGTTCTTGTAATCTCCAATTCTCACATAGGCCATGAAGAGATGGGAGAGCAGTTCCTCATTGCTCGGTTCTGATTTCACAGCCATTTCATACACCTTACATATCTGGTCCGCTGCACAAAAAGGAACTGTGGATTAATTATCTGACAAGATGTCTGTGTAAGTGTACATGATAGGTTATATACACATACACAGATAGACACATTAATAAATATATAAAACAGATACAGACATACACAAGTAGAGAAATATATGAACACTATTCACAATATGTAACAAATACCTAATACACTACTTTGGTTATTATCTGGTTAACTAAGCTGACCTCATGTTAAAGCTTTGAGCAGCATATGAAAAAAACTTTTGACATTTCTACCACTGAAAAAAACTGTTACCCACACAAACTTACATATACCCAATAAAAGAAAAACAAAAGAATGTATAATAAACATTTGTATATATACATCAATTATTTGTAAAAATCTAAATGACTATACAATAGGTAAAGTGTAACCAAACAATCTTTTATATCTATATTGGTATATCACTTTCGGAGTTCTTAACCCAATGGTGTCAGGATTTGTGAACGCCAAACCAAGCCACGTGCCAGGGATAGCGTGCAGTCAGCTGCTCAGGCAAAAAATCAGAATTTTGTGAAGCACCTAATTACCTCTCTCCATGCACGTCTGGCTGCAGCATATATAATTTGAGACAAAAGCTAGACTTTAACCCCACAATTGAGATGCTGTAGCTCCTGAATTACAGCATCTAGAGCCACGCAATGCACAGCTTGGAGCTGGCTGACCGCACACACAGCGTATCCCTGCCAACCGGCATTTGGCTTCAGCTTATTATTGCGTGAATATATGGGCACCATCAATAATGGGTTAAATTGGCCTTTCAGATAAGCATATCAGTGAGAAAGTATAAATCTACAAGGCTTTTTAAGCCATCATGTGTTATTAGACTTCCTTCCATACATGATATAAATATAAGCATTTATCTAGGCATATTTAGTAGATTCTGGTTTCTACTTAACTGGCACAAGAGACAAATTAAAAATACTCACGCTGGTGCATCTCCCGGAAGCATATCGTGAGAGCCTGCAATGTTGCTTCATCTGTTGGGCTTTCCTTGATGACTGAGGATATGACTGCTTCACATTCCTCCCGTCGGCTAACCCGGAGGAGTGCTAGACCCTTCAAGACCCGTGCACAGTGAAGGTTTGGCTGTTTCCGCAGGACCTTCTCTGCCTCCTGCACGGCCTTCTTGTTGTTTCCAGTGTCCAGCCATTCTGTGGTGGCAAGAGGTAGCTTTTAAATAGCTTGAAAATATGTTATCTATTGCTTTATACTAAATATGCACATACATACAGAGGTATACATACATATAGTTTATGACATAAAAAGACATAGTTTATGACACAAAAAGAAAAGATTAAACACACTTGTGCAGACTTCAGAACAGAAATAATCCATAACATTTGTAAATCACTCTGCATATAAATTGCTTTCTATTTATAAATTAAGATGAAAATGTAGTAAATCAAAACTAACAACAATATCATAATTTAAAGTTCAAAAAATAATTTTGGAGAAAGTTTAAAAAAATCATTATCGATTTTCTCCTTTCTCCATATCCTGGAGGAACTGTAGGTCTCTCCAGGAGAACCTTCATAATTTTCCTCATAGTCACTGGGCTCTTCTCGTAGCCCAGCTAAAAAGCAACTCTCTGATGCATTGTGAAATAAACAGACATCATTATCAATGGATAATTCTTTCTCTGCACATTCATGGTTTTCAGTGTGTATAAAATGAAGTTCACACACACACACGCACAACACAACATCACTACAACACTGTATTTATCAATTTGGTGATACAAAAATTTCATCCCCACAACCTTGCTGTAACGCAAACCACTCGCATATTGCCATGACTATGATTGTAACATTATCTTCATCAAATACTATAAATCATGGCATTCTCTACCTTATTTCATTTTATTATCTTTAAGAAATATATTCCTTCTTTTACTGGCACATATTTTGGGAAAGTGAGTAGGCTGAGGCTGCAGAGGTGGTGGAAGCAGAGGATGGCACCATTGTGTGGCAGAGCAACATTTTTTTTGCAATTTTCTGTTCATACAGGGAATGGCAGTCGCTTCTGTTGTGTTTAGCAAATAGCCATATCTAATAGCAATGTATTTGCTACACTTGGTCATCTTGTAAATCATTCATTCAAGCCCGTAAGAGAAAAAACAGATGAAACAGATGTTTACATTATCAGACAGGGTTGCCTAGCTGATGCACCTGTTATCATGACATTAGTAATACTGTTTTAACTTGAATCAGCTGATAGAGTTTCCTTTTATCATCAATAATAAATTTAAAATGCTAAAATAAACAGACAAATAGAATTGAAGGCCATGAAATGTTCGGATTATGTGGAAAGGTGGTGTGGGGGGGGGGGGTATATTATATGCCATATTAATCCCAAGGAGTATACATATAAACCATGCCATTTAAAATATCTTTTACAACAGTTATTTCTCTGAAACATTTAGAGAATGCTGCCCACACCTCCCTTAATTTTTGGTAAGTATAACTCAAAAATGAAAATTGATAAATTTTCAAAAAATAAAAAATAAAATAGAATAAAAAAATAAAAAAAAATAAAAAATTTAAAAAATAGTTTTTTTTTATATCATACAAGATACCATTCTCTTAGCTCACTTTTTAAAATTCCTGTTATGGGCAATTTTGTTCACTTCCCCAATCCCCGGAATGCATATGTCTATTGACTGTTCTTTGCCTTAGGGACCTCTGCAAGTTACCTGCTTCTCAAACCCCATTCTCCACGTCCCCCAAATTTTGAGGGAAAGGAAAAAAAATAAGAAAAAAACAGAAAATTCTTATCAAAAAAGTAAGATAGAAAAAAAGGTTATACATAATTACTCTACAGATGCTGATTGCAAACTACTTTTTCTTAGACAGGCCAATTATACATAATAACAATTTTCTGTTGCTTATTGTTCATATTTCTGCACAGCTTGAAACAGTTCAGGGCCATTTGCTATGTTACGGAAGTGCACGTGTGTTTCTTGTACTGGCTGCAGTACGGTGTAAACACTAACAATGTATCTTAGGAATTTACTATCAATTTAGGAATCAGTCTAAAATCTATTCTGCCAAACTGTAGGCTACATCAAGGATGTTTGTTGAACCCTTCAGTCATATCCTTAGGTACAGAGGCAACTGCAACTACTGTAAAGAAAGTATGCCTTGCGGGTTAGTAAAACGTATGAAAATCAGCAATTACTCTTATTTTGAAAGACTTATCCCTGCCCCCTCCGGAATCCCCTAATTCCCACCAGCCCTCCAAGCCTGTTAGATATCTGGGGAGGAGGTTGCTAGCGTAAAAACCTCAGGCTAGGCAACAGAGACAAACAACGGCTTAGTTCTGTTCGCCTCAAATCACACGAGAAACAATATATCTCCTCTGTGAAAGTCAAATAATTAAGAATACACTATTTACTCTCAATTCACCGCCAAACCACGAAAAAGACGATGAGCCATAATTAATTAAAGCAAGTTGATCCACACCAATCCCACTTCCAAAAACACAAACTTAGATTAATTCCCCTAACTCACAACTTCTTCCCTACTTGCAAGTAATTAAAACAAAGAAAGCACCACGTCAGCTCAAAACAAAAACAACAGGAAAAATGAAAAAGGAGAGAGAGAAGGGATAAATAATAATATAG
>NC_061845.1:9254489-9259489 GCF_019202785.1 Penaeus chinensis
TCCATCATTCAGTATCTTTTGTTCTTCGCCTAGTCTTCTAACTTCACAGAGTCCTACAGCATCCACAGGCTCATCAACGCCGGGCGGCCAGAGATTTTTAGCACCCTCTGCTCCGGAGCGATCCTGATCGCCGCCGTAACCAGGGGTCCTTCGCCTCCGGGGAATGAGGACCGTTGCTCTGTTTGTGCACCTTATATATATATATATATATATATATACACACACTCACGCATACATATGTGTGTTTTGTATATATGTATATATACATATATACATACATATATATATACATATATGTACATATACACATATCAACATATATTTGCACATATATATCAATGAACAAACACAGTTGTACGTGTGTTTATGCGTTTGTATATGTGTATGTAAATGTGTGTAGCGTATATCTATAGTTTGTTTACGCAGTACGTGTATAACCATTGTCTAATTATATAGATCTTGTGTATAACTAAACTGTATGTGTACGTGTGTGTTTCCGTTTGCAGCTCCTTTTTTTCTTAATAGTATTCGAAATATATTTATTTTCAATCTGTTACTTACACCCCATACCCAATATCGACAGTTTATTTAATCAAGAAAAATGATAAAAGCGAACAATGAAAGCCATGTAATGCGATTCGGACACAATAATCAGTGTTGCTAAAGTACGGCACATCGTCTGTTGTGGTTGTGTTGAAGTCTACGGATGCGACACATACGTTTCAAGTGGAGAGAGCTTCCACTCCTGAATGTTTGGTGTAGGTCAGTGGCTCCCAACCCTTTTTCATTCTGTGGCCTCTGACCAATACATCATCATCCCCGTGGCCCCTTTCACTGAGTCATCTTTTCTGAGTCAGTTATTACTAGTTGTGAATAGTGTAATGGTGTCAGTAGCTATAGGATAAGAATACTTAATGGGATGATTCTAGTATTGATATGTGAGAGATAGTTATATGTAGGAACTGTAGTGTGATGAAATGCAGCTTAATTCGACTTCAAAATTTCCATATTCCTCCATGGCCCCTAGTTTGGGAACCCCTGGTGTAGGCAGAGCTGCAAGGGCGTCGCGATCGGGTATTACACACGCGCTCGATTGTAATTTAGGTAAAAGTTTGATAAATCGTCAACTTTTATATATAAACACACACACACACACACACACACACCCACGCGTGTATGTGTGTGTGTGTGTGTGTGTGTGTGTGTGTGTGTGTGTGTGTGTGTGTGTGTGTGTGTGTGTGTGTGTGTGTGTGTGTGTGTGTGTGTGTGTGTTTGTGTGTTTGTACTTAGCACAAACAGACATTGCATACATACCACATCCCAAATATATGAACAGGTGACAACCTCAGCGCATGGTCGTTGGCAACGCTGCCGTAGCAGAAGGCGAGCAAACCCAAACATGAATTCCTCCAACTCGGCAGGAAATTTACCTTCCCCCCAGGGCTACCCTCCTCCCGTTCCCGATCAGCAGTTTGTAAGTGAATCTTGTTAGAGTTTTGTGATGATCTGTGAGTGATGACATATTTTTTCCCCGTTTGTAAGATTGGGATTATTGAATTTTGGGGGGTCTTATGAAACTCGTCTCGTTGTGGATGATACACTTTTATGCATGCACGGAGGAAATTCTGTGTATTTCGTTGATGTTAGATTCACTAGCAAGTATAACCTTAAGCTTCCCTGCAAATGCCAGTATATTCTGACACTATATTACTTATAGTCACCATATAATAGAATAATGAGCCAGATTGTGCACTATTCTGCTAGACTTCGAGGTAAAGGTTTGGCATTGCATCATTGGTTCTCGCTTATCCATGTTTTATTATGAGATGTCTATTAAGTGTTCTTATTAGGATGGCTGGTCTACTCCTTTATGAGTCTGTGCTTAAATATGAGTGATATAGAGAATTGGTCAATATATAGTCAGATGTAGGGGTAACACCCTCCTGCACCCCCCCTCCCCCCATCCCCACCCTGGATAATAACGAATCCACCATGTATGTACGGTAGGGTATAGTGTAGGATAGGCTTGGCATCAGGTGCTCCCTTATGTAGGTCGCATGCTTTATCCTGCCATGAATATGTGAAGAAGAAGTCCCAACCCCCATGATAGGAGTTGGGCCCCAGTGTTGTATTAAGAGCAATATAGTAAATGATTCAATGTATGTCATTATTATAGTGATGTATTTTGTGTATATTATTCATATTTTACCCTGCAATTTTCCTGGAACCTCGTGTTGGGGCTAAGAATGTAGGGGTTGGGAGGTATCCATGGCAAATGTATATATAAGGGTGGTTGAAAGTGAAAGGAATCCATCGAGGCTATTTTCATCATGATTGGTCTTGTGAAGGTATTCTAAACAATCACCAAATTCTTTTACGTGGACATCAAAATTGCTGGGATCATTATTGGTAAAAACAAAAAATATGTTTGCTTATACTTTCTCTCTTATCCATGTCAAAATTCAAAGAAGTAGGCATTATTATAATGAGATGTATAATGACACAAATATCTTAAGTATATATGATTTATTTTTTTGTCCTAAAATTTAAGAGTGCTTAAGTTAGCTGTACTCTGAAGTTTTTGTCCTTATAAACTACACTGGCATCAAAAACATAGTTAAGACAAAATCTTCCAAGTGTATGCGCATGAAATTTTTGCTCAGTATTAACCAATCAACAATCTGTATGGATTTGATAAAGATCCATAGCTATCTTTTTTTACATAGATTGTTCAATCAACACCTAGTAATGAAGGAATCAAATGCTTGGTCTATTCCATGAAATATTTGAATTATTTTTTTTCTGTTACAATCATTTTTTTTTTTGTTGACACATTTATTGAAAGTATTATAACTTTATTTATTATCATGATAACAACAATTTATTGATATTAAAAATGTTTATACTATTAAAATTTAAGTATTAAAGTAAAAAGTTGAGATCAGATATATAACAACCCCCTCTTGAGATCAGGTTTGCCATTCATATTTGAAAATGAAAGATAATAAGATTGATTAAGCATAAGCATCTAGAACTAAATCATGGCATACATGCACTGCCAGTGTAAGAGAATTAAGAAGAGATAAATGAGTAATAACAAGATCTTGCTTAATGTGTAGGTACGGTACAGATTCCTTGATTTGAATGTCAGCCATGCAGTTATCTCATGGTCAAGGTAGTGTGGAAAACTTGTCGTCCAGTTAAAAAATGAAGGGATTTGAAAACTGACAATATAACTGAGCATAATTTCCCTAATGTTGGATTAGAATGTCAGTAATTGTACCATGGTGTTGATTTTTTATTTTTTTATTTATAGCAATGTTTATACTATGCCTTTTTCAATATTATTTACTAAAGTAAAATTTTTGTTTGCATTTATTATGTAGTCATTATTAGTTTTCAAATACAAGTTTTAAATGTCTAATTTTGTATTAGTAGACTTATGGAGGCAATGTTGTCTTATATTTCTTCATCGAAATAAGAACTTCAGCCAAAGATAAGCATATTCAAGGCTTTTCACATACACTCACAAACAAAAAAATATATTCTCTCTCAGCAGAAGCCAGTGTTCAACCAAGAGGAGCTGCGAGTTCTGCGAGAATGCAACCTAGAATCATTTTACTTCCGCTGTGTGCCTCTTGCAGCAGCTTTTACAAGTGCCACATACATAGCCATGCGAAGGGGTGAGGTAACAGCAGTTTTGAATATATATGTGGATGTTTTTTTCTTTTCTTTTTGATTGGTGTGTGTGTGTGTGTGTGTGTGTGTGTGTGTGTGTGTGTGTGTGTGTGTGTGTGTGTGTGTGTGTGTGTGTGTGTGTGTGTGTGTGTGTGCATACATACATACGCATATGTAAATATAAATACATGTTTAATAAATTACATGATACATGTTCAAAAAAATACATACATTCATACATATACATGTTCAAAAAAATACATACATTCATACATATACATGTTCAAAAAAATACATACATTCATACATATACATGTTCAAAAAAATACATACATTCATACATATACATGTTCAAGAAAAATCACAAAAGATATACCAGTTTTAGGACAGAACAATATGTAACTGAATATTCCTTGTATATGAACATACTAAAAATAAATATTTGTATTAATTTATGTTTTATGTGTTATGTAGGAAATGTAAGTATATGAGCAAAGGGATATTTATGCAATATTATTACTTAAATAATAATGCATATGTAGAGAATATATCATTAGTACAACATGATACCACTGTTAATATTGTCGCACAACTGATGTTCTAAAGGAAATGTCTTTCTTCTCAGGTATATTTAAAGTGAGTGAGAAGTTCGGGTACACTCCAAAAATGTTAGGTGCTGCCTTCATAGGGTACTTTGCTGGAAAGCTGTCCTACCAGAATGCCTGTGCAGAGAAGTTGATGAAACTGCCCAACAGTCCTGTAGGAGAAGCACTTCGCAAGAGGAAAGGGCGGCTAGGATTTCAGGAGTCGTAAGTGTTCATTTATTTCTTATGGCGTGGTAGTGCTAAGATTTTAAATCGAGAAAAGGGAACCTCAGGCATTAAATTGGATTAGGTTTGTATGTTATTATAGGATTGATGACTTAATTTAATGTTATGTCATTTCTTCTTGATGAGTCTTTTAGTTAGTATGTAATAATGAGATACTGTTTTTGGGTCCTTGGAAAGATGATGAATATTATAAGGATATATTGGTATGAATGTCTCTATGTATGTATGCAGATACAGATAGTAGGGGATGGGGATATGACTCCCAATTTTCAGATGGATATGGTCTGAAATTTTGCATCCCTCACTTTTGATATTAAAGATTTTTTATGTTGTTATAATTTTGTATCTAAAGCACTGCCTCAAAGAAAAAATTAAAAGAAAGTAAATGCTGAAAAATTATGCTTATGTTGAATTCACTTGTCAGCATAGACAGGTGTGTTTGTATTACTGCAAATGAAGGATAAAAACTTTGCCATAATTGACTTTGCTAAC